>NC_060145.1:242147524-242447524 GCF_021461385.2 Schistocerca piceifrons
TTTTCTAATCTCCTGCTAATTTCCGGACACAAACCGAAATGCGTTGAAGAAATTTCCATTTTCATAGAGAAAGGAAAGGTCACAGACTTGATGTACTCAAAGAGCTGGAGATTTTCAAGCATATTTCTAAGAATGATGGTGTCATCCTCAGTGAACAGTTGCAACAATGTAAAAAATATTTTTCAGTGGTTTCAATCAACTGCTCACAAAATTTTGATTCCTCTATTTTTTACTATATTTTTCCTGCTTCTGGTTTCAAATCATTATTTTCTTCTAATCTCCTAGATATGTGCTGCTAAAGTTGCCTTCATGCAAATATTTTCTGCATTGTACAGATTTTTGTAAAATTTCTTCTATGTCATTCTGTCCTTTACATAATTGTAATTTCTGTAAAGCTTAACAGATGGCTCTGTTATAATTAATCTACTTGACTAGTGAGTAATTTCAAAATGACATTAAGCTCTCTTTATATTTTGTTTTTTAAAATTAACTGTCTTTCTTTAAAATTATTTTTGTTATAATGTTCCAAATAAGCACATGTTACAATAGGCAGCGCAATTTGGATTGTTTTCATGGCAGCAGTGTAAGCCACTGGGCCGATGGCAAAAGCTACAATGTTGTGTTTTACTTTGAGTTGAGCATAGCTGCTCAAAATTCTGACTATTGCTTTTTAGCAATGTAATTTTACGTAAGTAAGTATTGTGCATCATGTAAATTGTCATCTTGGTTACTGTGTTTTTTGTCATGCCTGATTTTCAATGTATTACTTTATAGGATTTAGCAACTGTTCACTCTGATGACGACACCCCTTAGTAGGAGTCGATACCTAGGTCAGTGTACCTAACATTTATGTGAAACCGGTTGGCTGTTTAATCTTATATTGAAAAAAAAAAAAAAAAGAAAAAAAATGCTTTCTGAAAACATTTTTTCACATTTGCCTCTCCTTTTCAGGTAGTTGTTATTGTGCCTGGTGCCAATCCACAGATGTATGATGGTAGTGTCTGTAATCCACCAGCTGGTCCTCTCGACTCTGGAGAAGCTATAAATCCCGCAGTACGGTCATTGTTGGGCGTACTTAATACTGAGCAGCCGGATGCAGTGCTTGCTGTTGGTGGTGGAAGTCTCCGCTTCAGGTATTATTTGATGATAGTGTAGATTTAATGTGTGTTATTAAAATTTTTACTATTAAAATTAGGGATCTTCTATTATTCACCTATAGCAGACTGGTGTATGGTGCATAGAGACACACAACAGAAAACTGTGTTCATGAACTTTCGAGCTCTGGTTCTTTTTCTAGTAGGAAATATAAACATTCACCACACACAATCAATCAGGCACCAAACGCATACCACCACCACCACCACCACCACCACAACCACAGTGACTCACTCTCTCTCTCTCTCTCTCTCTCTCTCTCTCTCTCTCTCTCTCTCTCTCTCTCTCTCTCCCCCTCCCTCTCTCTCTCTCTCTCTCTCTCTCTCTCTCTCTCTCTCTCCCTCCCCCTCCCCCTCTCTCCCCTCCCCCCCTTCCCCCCCTCCCCCCTTCCCCCCTCCCTTTCTGCCCCTCCGTGTGTCCTGTCTCCGTCTCCGTCTCTGTCCACTGCCTGATGCAGTCAGAAATCATTTCATCTTGCTGTGCAGCCGTCAAGTCATCTGTCTCTTCCACTCATGCCTCGCACTCGCACTACTGCACTAGCCCTACCAGACATGTATCAGCCTGAACAACTGCTCTCAATAATTGATAATCAATAATCAACAGTGTGCCTTTGAGTGTCTTATGTGGTTGGAGTGTGAATGTGTGTAATTTCCTTAGAAAAAGAGTGAGAGTTAGAAAACGAGTGGACACTGTTTTCTGTTAAGTGTCTAAGTGCCACACATCAGTCTGCAATAGGTGGGTGGTTGCCTTTACTGTATTTTTTGTATTTTTCCTTCCAAGAATTTCCATCATCGTGAAAAGTAATTGTAAGCTGTGATGTATTGGTGCTGACTCCCATGCCATGATCTCACAATTTTGGAAATTTTACTTGATTCACATACAAGGGATACATTAGTTGTGTGATTAGTCCACTGAATATTCTCACACTCTGGTATACAGAAGATTTGTGGCACAACAATGCTAGCCTCTGTCTATGTAACAGACAGCATGTCTATAAAATTGTTTACTCAGCTTGCAGTGCCTGTTCAAAGAGAATATGCACTGTAGCTGGTGAGTTCTGAATCTAGAAATTCAATGAAAACCTGTTAAATACAGTGTATGTTCTAGCTGTCTGTAATTATCATCAAAATCTTATTAGACAATTTAGCAAAATAGTCCATGCTATCTTGTACATTACATGACATTCGGCTAATTTTGTGATAGTTCAGGGCTGCACAAAATGTTCCATGTTTTGTCAGAAAGAACCAGGCACTCCATTCTTTTGTTAGTTCTCAAAAGCCACATAGGTAGTCTCCATGATGTGTAATGATCGTACTGATGTGTCCTGTAACTTCCAACTTTAGTATTGTATTTGTGCGAGATGAGTTCTTCAGTGTCATGGTGAGTGAGAAGTTGGGAATGCATGAGCACAGTGTACTTTATATATTGACTGATGCCATCTATAAGGCAATACTGTAGTTGCTACTGTGGTGTGGCCCATGCCTCACAGGCAATGTGTGACTTCCTTTCAGCAGAATACTGACTTGGTGCAACTGCGGCTGGTAGTGTCAGTATCCTTGCTGATTGACTAGTATATCAGCCCAGGCAACACAAGGCCAGGTGGCTGGTGCACACTGCTTGCAACCCTATCATTGGCACTCTGAGTTTAACCCATGACCCTTGGAGACTGGCTGGGGTGTCAGGCGATGGCAGCCACTGAGCAGTCTTCCCATGATGGATCCTGTTTGAAACCCAGAATAGTGAGTTCTGGCTGTCAGCCTGTAGACTTATGGCTCCTTACTACTAGGTGACACTGCTTCAGGAGGGCTGGGTGTGATCCAGGTGTACATTCAACCGATTACTGGGCAGGAGATTGCATTAATCAAATGCAGGATGCTGAATGATTTTGCTGCTTGAGTCTCTACAATCCCTCTAGCCATGAGTGTTATCACAAGAGGCAGGCTCCTGTCATGTACTCATCTGTGAAATACCACATTGTGCTGTACCATGGAGCATTACGGCTGGCCACAATTGGCAGAATGCAACATTCCTGTTTCTAGGATCTTGACCAACAGTTTGCACCAGCACTATTGCAGTGCCTAGTTGGAGAATTGTGGCTCACAAAGCTGCCTTCATTTATGACTGCCCGTGCATTGAGATTTAATTGGTACCGCTGCTTAAGAGCTGTAATGTTACAGGGCTCTGCATGTTGCAAAGGTTCATTGTGATATCCCTGTTTACTGAAATGAATCATACAGTGTGTGGCATGGTGTAAACAAAATTTCCTCTAGCCAGGAAGCTATAGATACCATGGCATACATTAAACCTCATTCATTCCTTATCATTCATACAAAGCTGTTCTAGTTCAGTGCTGGCAGCCAGGCACACATGGGCAAAAGTGGGCAGGAGTGGACAAACAGCTCATGTGTGGGCAGTCAGGCATCAGGCCACAGCCTACATGACTGAGTGTCTCAGCTGAGCAGCTAGAGGCAGGGATGGGCAAATGGCTTGTGAGCAAGATGGAACAAAGAGTGTATGTGGTTCAACATGACTGCCTGGAAATAGCCTGTACTGCTCGCACCTGGTCATGGGTGAGTTGCTGCACCTGTGCCCCACACGAGGTGGATTTGGGACAGTCTGTTTTAAAGGCCTATCTCCCAAAGTTTGTACCCATTATTCACAATCATATTTATAGCATCCGTATTACAGCACAGTTTTCGGGGTGTGTACGTGGACGAGGAAAAAAAATTCCAGGATTTTCCGGTTTAAAATAAATTTTTTCCTGGGCGAAAACACAATTTTTCCCTGTTATGTGACATATTTCCCCCCGGAACTGCAAAACTTATCAATCCTTTGAATGGTTATGGTTTTATACACAGCTGTTGAATTTCCTGGCACTTTAGAAAATGAAACTCGAAACTCGGGGGGGGGGGGGGGGGGGGGGGGGGGGCACATTTTGGACACAAAACACCCATGTTATTTTCCGAAGCATTGAAATCGTGATTTTGGTGCATCATAGCTCATGTCACGTGATCCCGCCAGCTGACGACAGCGGATATTCAGAGCATAGGACATGTGATGTAGTCAGCCAATAGCAATATCACTGTTAAGTAGTGCGAACACACAAACAGGAAAAGTTAATGATTTGAATTAATATACATGGTGTTGTTACACAAAAAGCAAAGATTTCACATAGGTCTCTAAGGTTAAATAGCTGTAAGAGAAGCTAAGCTTTTGCATACAATGTTGATCTTTTTTGTGTGTTACACTTTAAGACACATTACACAAATGTGCCATAAAATTTTTAAGGACATAAATGTCTGATCTTCTGGGCTTGAAATTCTTCTAAATGGCTCATCCTCAAAGAGTTGATTTTTAAATGAGAGTCAGATGCTCTGTGATTTAAGAACTCAATGTACATTCTCACACATACTTGTGTAAAAGGAAATTTACTTTGAAAGTAATGCTTTTCAAACTGCCATTCACAATATTTTCCTGCGACCTGTCTGAAATGGTTCATTTCAGGAGTTGCCAGAGAGCACCACATAACAGGCGCCACCGTGCTTGTGCAGCTACAGTGACTTAGGAAGCCTGTGTATTTGTACACGTAAAACATTAAAAGATCTTCTATTATGTCATAAAAGAAACAAGACATCAGAGGTTACTCCGAGAGCATCAGAATTTCATGAACCATGCTAAAATGCCCACATTTAAAGTGTATA
Organism: Schistocerca piceifrons; assembly: GCF_021461385.2. Lineage (NCBI taxonomy): Eukaryota > Metazoa > Arthropoda > Insecta > Orthoptera > Acrididae > Schistocerca > Schistocerca piceifrons. Next base: position 242,152,381 of record NC_060145.1, read on the forward strand.
CTTAAAGTGCACATTCGTATGTCCAGATTCCCAGTGAAGTACGCCTCGACCTGATATTAAGCTTTTCAGTGTGGTTTTCAGGATTCATGTTTGATTCTTTTTTATGGCGTAATGCCATATGTGCTAGAAGATGAAATGCAGTGAACAGTTGAAACTAGATAATAGTTTCAAATACATTGACTGCCTCAGACAACAATAACTTCATTGTTCTGCAAGTGGAATTGAAATGTGTATATTTTGTAACAGATGCCATCAAACTATATTCAGGACAGTGGAAATTAAAATGTCCTGTGGTGCCTCTCTTGCTCTCAATCACCTGGGTTGACATTCTGCCCCTCGCAATTAATACTAGATGGGATTATTTGTAATCGTGAGAACAAGAACTCTTCAGAAAACTTACGCTCTTTAATGCCTATTAGCTAATAACATGTTATTTGTGTGACATAAAATTAAATATAGGATACATAAAACCAGTAGAGATAAGAGACAAGCAAGACAGCACACATGTCTTCAATCCTTAGCTCCTGGCATTTTTTTCTCTCTAATCTTGCTACAGCTTTACGTGGTGTACTTTCCTTTCTGTGAAACATTTTGCTACATGAAAAATCTAAATGTTGCTGTCTAATACTGAAATAGCTGTTAATACAAATAGCACCTAGGACTGCTGTGGTTTCTCGATTCAATTACATCTATTTTGTCACTGTCTGCCAGTTAAAACAAAGTAGGCCTTTCTAATATTGCAGCAATTGTAACACACCCCAAATAAATGAGACTGTTTTGGCACAAATGGTCATTTGTATAACACAACAGAATATAATTCACAAAGTACCAATATCAAATGTCTATTAGGCCTACTACAAGCAAAAAGCTTTATGTTATGAAATAGTTTCACATTTCATTGATAAGCTCCTGTTTCTCAAGCATGAGATCAAAAAGTTATAGTACGAAATTTTTATATAAAATTGGAATTGTCATATTCTTCTATAATTTGTGTAATGTCCCCATTTCTTCTCCTTCCTTGTTCTGACAAACAATCTTGTCATCACTAATTCTGTAAATTTTTGTGCCATTGTCAAAACTTATTTGCCGGTTAACTTCATTAACCCTGGTAATCACTAATTCTGTAAATATTTCTGCCATTGTCAAAACTTATTTGCCGGTTAACTTCACTAACTCTGCCAGAATCACCAGTTTAGTTATCCTGCAATTATTCTCCGGTTCAGTGTTGTTACATGTTCATACAATGCATTTTCCACACTACGTCCAGAATAGAACTGAAGCGGCTGCTAGCTGGGGACTGTACAACTAACTGACCCTTACTAGTATAGTGGTCTGGCCAAACATTTTCTGTCAAAATTTCATTTTCTTGGATACACTGTAATATTTCTTAGTTGTTATTCCTGTTAGTCATTTATTTCCACTCTAGTAATCTGACTCTATGGAGTTCGCTAGTAATTATAACAACACTGATCATTCGAAAACCCAATCAACCACATAATCAGACAACAATTGGCATTCATCCATTCAGCTTTACTCCACTCAGCTCGTGCAGCCAGTCCAATTTTTGTATGCAGAAAAACTCATTTCGAGATGCGACAAGGATTCACTCGACAGAGGCATCACATACACTATGCACGCATTCGGAAATCAACTTAGAATGTGTTCAAAAACCAACAGGGATGTGTTTCAAAATCATATGATAGACCAACATGCGCTGGATGCTAGACACTTTGTGACTAAGGTTCTTTCCCTCAAGTATATGAATTTGGTGCCCCCCCCCCTCCCCCCCCCCCCCCTCCTAGATCGAGGCTTGGTGCACCTGCGTGAATCTAGCAGCTCTGACATGCAAGTAACATCTATCTGCTTGCTGCAACTGCTTACACAGCCAACGCCACATTTCTGTAACCAGAAGCAGGAGAAAGTACTACTCATATGTGACTCAACTTCGCGTGTGCATGAGCCCGCTTGTAACTGCTCAAACGAATCTAATGTAAACAGTTGTGACGTGATGCTCATCAGAGGCAATTTGTTGTTATGAAGCATTCCATAGTCTTCCTAAAGCCTTTGACACATCTTGCTGTTGGCAGACACTTGTATGAGCACTGTGTTTTGTTGTTATATACAGCACATTTCCTTTACAATTTGTGTTTTATTTTAGTTTTTTCTCTAGTTCACATTTTATTGCTGCAGTATTATCCTGCAATAGCAGGATACAGTAATATCCTTTGTTAGAGTTTTGGTTCTTACCTGTCAAAGTTACAAAAATTTAACTGAAAACTAAAACAATGAAAAAATCCCGGAATTCTAAAACATCACTGGGTTTTTCCCAGTTTTCCCCCAGGTGAAAAAATTCCCAGGTTTTTCTCGAATCTGCCAGTTGTCCCGGGTCGTATACACTCTGGTTTTTTAAATGTTCATTTGATGGGCTGTGATTAGAGTACCACTTTTGCTGTGCTGTCATGTTTTATTGCTTTTCTGACATTGATGTAATACCTTATTCGTATTGAGTACCACTTAAGAAGAGTTCCTTTAACTTCAGCGGAGAATTAATGTATATTTGTAACTTAAATGAAAATCAAGAAACATATTATTTTGCAGCCAAGACAAACTTTCAATCATTTATGGCCTACAGTTTAAAGCTGCAACCAAAGCATGTCTCAAACATTCATAATTGTCTTCTCTGTCTGTGCAGTGTACCAAATGCTGAACTGGATACTGTGAATGAAGCAGTGATTAAGATGTTGTCCGATAGTTATTCGGAACACATGCCGGTTAGTATTTCAATCACTTGTTTGTATCATCAGTCTGTACAGCAATAGCCCTTGTTATTATCTGCAGAATTTTAGAGTATTCTGTGTGAACCTTTTCCTTTGTTTATTTTATTTAGTGTTTATTTCCCAAAGGCACTTCCTTTGAAAGGACCAGATAAGAGTTGACAAAGAGACTACAGACTGTGTTAAAATTGTTCATAGAAAAAACATACAGAATGTTGTATTGCTCCAGTTTGCATCATTTATATGCTTCCAAAATATTTTCAGGCAATTAAAGACTGTCCTGCCACAGCTGTTGGTAATGAGAGATGGATGAATGCAGAAAACCAGATCCTTGCCACAGTTTACCAAGACTTCTCTGTTCCAATGGTAATGATTGTTAGACAGCTCTTTCTTTTCTCTTTTATCAATGGAATTAAGAGTATCTTACTATTTAAATTAATTTACATTCTTTTTAGGATAAATTATTAGTTTATTTAGTGAACTTAGTGATGTGTCTGTTGTTTTCTTTTCTTTTTAGTCACTTATTTTTTTTGTTTTATTTCACCACCAGTAGAAAATTCATTGTCCATCATGTATGTGCTACAAAAAATAAGGGTCACTTAATACAAATCTATTCACACTGTGCATGAAATTGAGTATTTAGCATGCAGATTCAGAGTCATATTAATACATACCACATTATTGTGTTCACATTTTTACACCTCTGCTCCTTTTTTTGTTGTTGATATGCTGTAGTAAGAACAAACACAATTTATGGAATGTAGTACTTTATAGAGATACATGTAAAATATAATGAAGTTCAGGCTGTACATGGCACAGAACACATTGACAGGACAACAGTAATACAGGTTACAGAATAGGCCAAGCACTCATTTGCAATTGCTTAAATAATACTGTTTCTTTGGTGGATCATCGGAGCATGCCAGGGACCTGACCCAGCTGGCCTCTATAAGCGGGCCTATGAACAGTATGGATGTGCAATCTCTGACATTGTGCATGTTGTGAGTGAAAGTACATCAAGACATGGTCAGAAACTTTGGGTTGCACTCCATAATCAGTGTACTAGCCATCTTCAAGTGATTTACATATGAACTAAATGTGCTTACTAAGATGAATTTACATCAAATAACAGTTTGTGTAATAGTCCAAGTTGGTTCTAGAATGACAGCAACAATGAGCAAGAAAATGCAGCCCTTGGAGGGAGAAATGTAATCTTTATGGTAGATTAAACTGAGTTCACAGACAGGACTTTAATCCCTTTGTTTCTGGTGATCTCTCACTAGGGCAATCACAAATACCTCACAACTCATCAGAAAGCCTTAAACTGAGTTCACGGACAGGACTTTAATCCCTTTGTTTCTGGTGATCTCTCACTAGGGCAATCACGAATACCTCACGACTCAACAGAAAGCCTTAAACTGAGTTCACGGACAGGACTTTAATCCCTTTGTTTCTGGTGATCTCTCACTAGGGCAATCACGAATACCTCACAACTCAACAGAAAGCCTTAAGTCCCACGAACTTTTCTGTTCTGTAATCAACCAATTTTCTCTGTCCATGCTAGAGGTGCCACTAAAGCAAAGCTAAATCAGTGAAGGCTGGAATGAGGCTTGTCACCGATTCTTATTTGAATGTCTTAGAGTGTGTATGTCTGGCAGACATAATATGCATAACAATAGACTTTCAGGTGAACAATGACATCATTTCAATGTAATTTAGGAGAAAGTTTATATCATTAGGAAGAAGGTTATTGTGTAAAGGTTCCACAGTTCATAAGTATTTGAAGAAAGTCATATTTCAGAACTGCCAAGTGCTGCTGATAATAAGGAAATATATTAACTACTGGCTTCAATAATCGGATTAACTTACAGTACTATGAATTATTTACAGTAGCCTGCATGGCAACATTCTTACTGTGGGATCAATTAAAATAAAAGGCATCCTGTCTCACTGTCACCTGCAGTAAAATAGATTAAACAGTAATAATAAAATATACTGACAAGAGTTAATCAGCCTATGTGTACTGTCATAATCAGATTCCATCTCTTTGTGTGAAGTGTACTCTATGTACTGACACCTGTACATGAGATTTATGTTCAAAGCACATGAGTTGACCACACATAGCATCTACACTGTATCAAAGTGCCTAAAAGTGCTTACGCTATCCATACAAATGTAAAACAAGGAGCTTACAAATTAAAAGGCAGCTGCAGCATTCAAAATGTAATTTATACAAACATGTTATTGGTGAAAATATATGCAAGATGTGATCAAAAAGTAACGGGAATTTTTAATTTTCAAAATTTTTTATTTTATTGGTGTATGTTTGCATTTTCAGCTGCTTTGATTCAGCTGTTTTTAATATTTAGTTTATTGTTGATAGTCAAAAAGTTAATACATGTTTCATTTGTCAAATTTTTATTTTCAAAAAAGATGGATCAAAGAATTTGCATTAAATTTTGCTTAAAAAATGGAATAAAGTGCATCACCGCATTCTAAATGTTGACTATGATGAATCTGCTCTGAGTAGCCAAGAGTTTACAAGTGGTATAAATGTTTCAAAGAGGGTCAGGAAGACGATTAAGATGACAATTGTCCTAGATGCCCTAGAACATCGATTACTGATGACTGTGTGGAAGAAGTAAAGAAATTCATTCTGGAAAATCACTGAATCACCACCAGAGAGGTTGCCGAAGATGTCGGTATATCCCTTGTCTCATGACAATCATTTTTTTTTTTTTTTTAGAAGTTTTGGGTCTGAAACATGTAGCAGCAAAGTTTGTTGCAAAATAGTTGAATTTCAATCAAAAACAATGTCATGTAGATACTGTTCAGGAACTGCTAAATTGATCCAGAACTTCTAAACATGGTTATTACAGGTGACAAGACATGGGTATGTGGGTATGATGTCAAAAACCAAGATTCAGTAGTCTCAATGAAAACTGCCTTAAGAACTAAGATGAAAGGAAATTTCAACAAGTTTGATCACATGTAGAGGTTGTCCTCACTGTTTCTTCAGTTAAAGTGGGAAAGTACATCATGAGTTTCTGTCTTATGGTTGTATGGTCAATAAGGAATCCAACTGGAAGTTGTGCACCGTTTGCATGAAGCAATCCAAAGACAATGACAAGAACTCTAGCAAAAACCTCTATTGGAAACTGCATCATGATACTGCTCCTGCTCACACCTCTATGCTTGTTTGTGATATTTTGGCAAAAAACAAAACCGTTGTCGCTTCAGCTACCTTATTTGCTGAATATGGACACTGTTACTTCTTTCTGTTCCTGAGGCTGAAGAGAACTATGAAAGGGCATTGTTTTGCCACCATTGATGACATAAACACAGAATTGCTGAAGGAGCCAAAAATTATAACGAAAAGTTAGTGCTAGAAGTGCTTCGAAGATGGGGAAAAGTGCTGGTGTAAGTGTATTAGATCTGAGAGGGATCACTTTAATAGGGATGAAGTTGATGTTCATGAGTAAATAAAGACTCTTTAAGAAAAGTAAAATTTCCCATTACTTTTTGATCACACCTTTTATGTATTATGCAAACTGATGATGGATGAAATTTATCTTGGTATAAATAAACTTTTTTTTTAAAAGGATGATTTGTTTTTGTGAGACATAATCTGGGCTTCAATCCATATTTTTTCAAGTGATATACATTATCTATGTCAGTGCCACACTTGTAATGTGAGGCATCAGAAATTGAATTCATTGGAAATTCTTGACAGAGATAAGATTAAAAGTAGCCAAGTGTCTAGAAAAAAATTAATAATTGTGAAAGCTGAGATTGAATGTAGAGTCAGGTTATTATGTTTTTATAGTCACTGAGCACTGTGATAGAATGCAAGATATTACTGTTTCAATTATTACTATAATTTGGGTGCCTGACACTGATATCACATTTCCTGATCAGCTATAAAATATTTTAATTGTGTCCTACATGGGCCAGTAATATTACGATATGAAATTACTTCTTCACCTATATCATTCATTTTTATTGGAAGATGGTAATTTGCTTAGATGATATCCATTAATATCATTTGAAATTTGTGATCTCTGAACATAAAATGAAATTGCTTGTGTGGTTCCACAATACAATTCCTCCTCCTCCTCCTCTTCTTCTTCTTCTTCCATTACAGGCCAGCTAAGTTCCGTATTCAAGCCACATCTAGCTGTATGCTTTCTCTAATATTCCTGCACCTGTTCACTTTTTCCTTCCCTTTCTTCTTCTATCCATTTTATTCCCTGTGTATTTGGAACTGTTTTGGAAACCTTCCCTACTATTAATTTTGTTTCTAAATTTTGTTCTGCCTTGAATTTCTTGTGTGTGTGTGTATGTGTGTGTGTGTGTGTGTGTGTGTGTGTGTGTGTGTGTGTGTGTGCTCGCGCACGCCAATTTCTTCCAAGTTTTTATGCACTTTCCTAAGTCTGTTGGGTTTGCTTTTTAATTTTTCAAAATACTTTACAATCTTTTTTTGTCAGTCATCTAGAATCCATTTTTTTAGTCTTTTTCCCTTCTTTAAGTCTTGTTTTTGAATTTTGTCACTATAAAGTTTTCTGCATAAGTGTATGCTTCTGTATTCCTGTGTCATTTACATGTTCCCACTGTTGTTCTGTTTCCCAGTATCTTCCTCACAGTCAGTCTTTCCCTTTAACTGATTTCTTAATTTTCCTTCAATTGACCCAGAAATTAGTGCTTCTGATGCATGTGTGCATTCTAGCAATATTATTGTGTAGTAAGAATGAATTTTTTACACAATGGCTTTTTATTGTAAACTGAGGTGACAAGAGTCATGTGGTAGTGATCTGTACATGTACAGATGGCAGTAGTATTGTCTGCACAAGGTATAAAAGGGCAGTGCATTAGTGGAGCCATCATTCATACTCCAGTGACTCATGAGAAAAGGTTTCTGGTGTGATGTATGCCCACGCGATAAGAATTAACAGACTTTGAACACAGAATGATAGTTGAAGCTAGATGCGTGGAACACTTCATTTTAGAAATCATTAGGGAATTCAATATTTTGAGATCCACAGTGTCAATGGTGTGCCGAGGATACCAAATTTCAGGCATTACCTCTCCCCACAGACTGCATAGAGCTGTCAGTGCTAAATGTCAAGCAACACTGCATGAAATAATCACAGAAATCAATGTGGAACATATGGTGAATGTATGCATTTGGATGATGTGGTGAAATTTGGTGTTAATGGGCTATGGCAACAGACGACTTGACGCGAGTACATTTGCCAACAGCATATCACCTGCAGTACCTCTCCTGGGCTCTGGTCTTAGATGACTGGAAAACTTCTGGTCCTAGATGACTGGAAAACTGTGCCCTGGTCAGATGGGAAGGTTTCAAGTATGGTGCGGACCCCACAAACACATGGACCCAAGCTGTCAACAAGGCACTGTGTGAACTATTGGTGACTCCATAATGATGTGGACTGTATTTACATGGAATAGATTGGGTAGCCATTTGCAGCTATTGATGGACTTCATTTTCATAAACAACAATGGAATTTTTATGGGTGACAATGTCGCTGTAGTGGCGTTAAGGAACTTGTGGAGCGGCGGCCGAACCACCTCGCGAAGGGTCTCCCAGCCACCAATGCCATATGCTCATCATCACGACGAGTACTATCGCAGCATGTGTAAATTATCAACTGTGAAAATAACAAAAGTATCTAATTTTGTATATGAAGTTCTCCTGTACGCCTTGCAATCCTTTTCTGGAAATTTATTTCGAATCCCAAATTATCTTTGCCTTTCCTGGCGGACAACTCTTCGTGACTGGTTTGATGAACATTCTGGACCTTTTGAGCAAATGATTTTGCCGCCCGAAACGCCCAACGTTAATTCCATCACACATTTATGGGACATAATCGTGAGGTCAGTTTGTGCATGACATACTGCACTGGAAACACTTTCACAATTATAGATGGCTGTAGAGGCAGTGTGGCCCAATATTTCTGCAGGGGACTTACTACAACTTGTTGAGTCCATGCCATGAGAAGTTGCTTTGCTGCACCATGCTGGACAAAAAGAGGTCTGACATGATATTAGACTTTTGTTCCTCAGTGTAAACTTCTTTTGTTTAGTGAAATGATAAGTCCTCCTTTCATTAATCTTGTACTAATGGCTTTTTCACCTCCATGAGGCTGGATGACTTTTCCTAGATTCTGTTCTATTTATATGATTCACTCAAACTTTTATAGGGAAATTCAGAGCTCACCCATCTCCATAATTAGTAAATTAACTACTTTCAGCCTTCTCCTTATTCTTTCATGGTGCTGCATTTTTCACAAACACAGCAGGTTGTACTTTTCTTCCACCTGTTTAACATTTTTGTAAGTCACTATATCCACTTCTTCTGGCTTGCCAGTTTCATTTACAAGTATTACATGTTTTGGCTGTCTCACTTGTAAATGGATCTCTGCTCCATTGGAAATCATGCTTAGCTTGCCAGAGCCAGTAACACCTGACCTTTTGCTATTGTTACTGTCTTACCTTCTGAAAAATCACAAGATAAACAAAAAATTAAACTAGATCAATAAGCCATACTCTTATTTTTGCTTATCAGTTGGAAACTTCATCTATAAAGTGAGGGACGGTTTTTTTCTGGAGTTCATCCACATTTCTTTTCTCCTTGGTTGTGTCCATATGTCATAGTTTTCACTTAAAAAAAAAAAGTGTTGCAAAGGCTAGTTTATTTTTTGTATGTTTTCCCTTGTTTCTATTGTGAAGAGAGAATGATTCATATGTGATTTATTTTTCTTTGTACCAAAATTAAATAAATACTGTATCACATTTTAGTTGTTTTCCCTCTATTTTATTTTATTTTATTTTTATTTTTAGGTAGTGTCACATATAACATGCTGTCAGAATCCCCAGCTGTCTCAACTTACTCCACTTTGGATGCAGAATTTACGTCCACTAATGCGCTTCATTTCTGCAACACAACAAGGTTATCACCTTATATTTTAGTTAAATATTTAATTTATTTACAAAATCACAAAATAGGCGATAGTCATGCCTCATAAAATGAAGAAATTAAAATATTTGAGTATTCTGTTATTACTAATTGTTATTTAGTATGCAAACCTTATCATTTTGTTTACAGCTGACACGAGTGGCACTAATGTTTACTTGTCATCCAAAGATATATTTTGCAGGTTGTTTCCATTATGTTTTATCATGTGAAATGTACCACCCAAAGTTTCTGATACAGGGTGTTTCTGGAGAAAAAGTAAATATTTGAGGAGATGGTTCTGATCACAGCTATTATAGCCTTATGAGAAGAGGAAACAATGGTACATAGAGCTGGAGCACACAGCAGAGTTATTGATAGAATATTGATTATTCCTCCTATTAATGGCTTCCAGCTCTCTATGCAGTAGTGTATGTGTGCTATTGAGGCTGCTTGTCACTACAGAGTCCACAGTGAGGACTAGGCTCTTCTGTTCACATTTAGTATGTAGGTTTCACTTTTCAGTGATACACAAGAATCAAGAACTGATTTGCCATTGATCATATGAGATGAAATGTGCCTCATCTTTAGTTGTACTAAAGATTTCTGACTGTCTATATGGTAAACAGATACAAAAGAGTTAATATAAAAGCAATTTATAAATACCATAAATATTAAGACAATGAATATAGTGTTCAGTACACATTACAGGTACTAACGTAGTGACACAGTTAACATACTAAACTACCAAAAATGAAATATAATGGCAGTATATGAAATGGATAGATTGCTACTCACCATATAGTGGAGAAACTGTCGTAGACAGGCACAACAAAAAGACTGCTAAACAAGTAAGCTTTTATCCAGAAGGCCTTCCTGTGAATTAGACATCACACACACGCAGGCATGAAAACACAATTAACATATGTGACCACTGACTCTGGCTGCCGGGTTCAGATGGAGAGCAACAGCACATGATGGGAACAGCAGTCTGGGTGGTGGGGGGTAAGGAGTAGCATGCGGCAGGGAGGGGGGGAGGGGTAGCAAGGTAGGAGTGGGGAACAGTTCTTTGGAACATAGAGGGATAAGGTGAGGAGGAAAGCTTTGTGCAGTTAGGTGGTTAGACAGAGGGTGGTGTTGGGGGTGATGAAAAGAAGAGACATAAGTAGACTACGGGTTTGTTGGTAGAATAGAAGGCTGTGTGGTGCTGGAGTGGGAACAGGGAAGGGGATAAGTGGTTGAAGGACAGTGACTAATGATGGTTGAGACCAGGAGGGTTACAGCAATGTAGGATATATTGCAGGGAGAGTTTCCACCTGCTCAGTTCAGAAAAGCTGATGTTGGTAGGAAAGATCCAGATGGCACAGGCTGTGAAGCAGTCATTGAAATGAAGAACATTGTGTTGGGCAGCATGCTAAGACCTGTGTGGTCCAGCTGTTTCTTGGCCACAGTTTATCGGTGGTCACCCCTGGGGAGAGACAGCTTATTGGTTGTCATGCCCATGTATAACACAGCACAATGTTTGCAGCTTAGCTTGTAGATTACATGACTGGTTTCACGGGTAGCCCTGCTTTTGATGGGATAGGTGATGCTTGTGACTGGACTGGAGTAGGTGGATGAAGTATACTCATATTTAAATAGCAAATACAGTGATTAAATACAATTAATAAATTAATATAAATGATGCACAACAACATTCTTTAGATAGTGACTACAGCTATTATCTTACATTTTAATAACCGTTGTACATTTGTCAATTGATAGGCCTACATAAACAGAGTAAATGGTGAGTGTAGTTGCTTTTACAAAGTGATCTCAGCACTAGTCAGATCATAAAGCTCTTTCATGCAGCAAAGTGAGTTGTCCAATAACAACTGTACAGTCTTTCTTTATGGATTTTTGATGATGTGATCTGAGCACTTTGTGATAGTTTATGGAGGATTTTTAAAGAATTCACTTTGTGTGTGTTGCCAGTTTTTGTTAGTCTGTACCATGATAGGTCATAATCTGTCTTCATTCTTGTGGTGTTGTCATGAATTTCTTCCCCGACAACACCTATAATCCCACTGCTTTTTACAAATAGTACACAACATGCAGGTACAGATTTACAACTGTCAGTAGTCTGAGCCTGGTAAAGAGGTGGTAACAGTGATATCTGGGACCAGTTTTACACATTGTGCATAATGCTCTTTCATGTGTTTTCAAAAGTTTGGTAATATAAGAGGTGTGTCACCAAATGAGAAGGCCATAAGTAATATGTGATTGGAAGCGTCAAAAGTGCATTACCCTAAGGAAGTCCATACTTATCATGTCTCTAAGTTTCCAAGGGAGCTAGAGACTCCTGAAATCTTTTTGCACACCTGGCTTATGTGTTCTCCCAGTTAAGTTTGGAATCAATATGCGTTCCTGACAGTTTTACACATTTTTTTCTATGGCTTTGGGCAACCGTAAAAGAAGCTGTTGTGTTTTCTCTGAATTACAGAGTAATTTATTTGATCAGAAACAGTGGACGGCAAATTGGTGTGGTCCTTGTGTACTGTTATCCAAAAATGAGATATTCTGATGTGAGGTGAGCAGAGTTATGTCATCAGCACAGCATATGACAGTATGATTTATGTAATGAGGCAGATTGTAGATAGTGACGATGAAGAAGAAGGGTCTATGAACTGAGCGCTGTGGAACACCAGTACTGACTACTGCCAGAGAGGAGTATTAATTTTTAAATATGGCAATCTGTCTTCTATTGTGAATATACAAATCTATTACTGTTGTTCTGGATTGCATACACCATAAAAACCACAAAATTCTAGTTTTGCTATGAGAATGTCAAAAGGAATGCAGATAAGTTCTTTGCTTGGATTGCATAAGACAAGTGACACTATATTACAGTTTTTGCAAGGTTTTAATGTCTGGTCGACCATTTCCAAAATGGCTTGTTGTAATCCAACCAAACTGATTGTTACTCAAAGGATTATATGTTTCAAGACAGCTACTCAATTAGATATACATAAGTATCTCAAATACCTTAGAAAATTTTGATGCAACTGAGACTGGATGATAATTTTGAGGTAGATATTTATAACTATTTTTAAACACTGTGTAACTTTGGAAATTTTGACAGTAGTATGAAAAAGGTAGATTGGTTCCTGCCATGTAGAGGAGACATTGAGTTGCAGACAGGCACAACAACACGACTGCCATACATTTAAGCTTTCGCTCATGTGCTTAATTTGAGGGATTCTCTTGAGCTATAATACGCCAAGTTGTCTTGCATTTGCTCAGTGTGCCATCTGTGTACCTTTCATAGACAACCTTTTCTTCCCGTACAAGCTTAAGAGTTAGTTTTTATTATCAGTGAGCAGGTAAATCATAATTCTATATATTTTCTAAAGTAAGAGTATGATTCGGGTATCTTCCTGCCCAATTAATGAGGTTGCTAGAGCTTCTTTATTTGTAAAAGTGCTTGGTATTTTGTATAATTGAACCCCTTTGAATATTAGTGATAGCTGTTTTCATGTGGAATCAACATACGTGGTTGCTATATGCCAGTTACAGAACAGTATAAGTAAAGTTAGTGGCATCTATCAACAAAATGCCACTTACGTTTATCATTTGTGTTCGTAGCAGTATTGTACCAGCTGTTGGTGAAAATCATAAAAGAGATGATGCTGACACAATTTAAAGCCACATAAGACGTCAAAACTTTTTACATAAATTGGAGTTGTAGAAATAATCAATAACTGACTTGTTGAAAGAACCACAAAAATGTCTAACGCAACTCCCTACAGGTTAAACTTGGGTGGCTGAGGGGGGATTTAGGACCTGCTTCTTCTGAGTGTAAGTTCTGTGCCTTATCCGATGTGTGACTTTTTTTGGTAATCAGTGATGAATTTTGCTTTCCTGGTCCAAGAGGTTTTCTTTAACGTACCTTTTAAGCAGTACAACAACACTAGACCCTTTGAAACGATTGTAAAGTCCCGAGATTTTTGTATGGAAATATATTATCATTTTAATTGTATGAAAGAAAAATTCAGTTGAGAATACTAATTAAAGAATTATTAGCCAACTCTCACCTTCAGGAGATAAAATGTGTAGTGCTGTGACAGACACAAACACAATTCTTAGCTTATGGAACTAATAATTCTTTTGTTGAAGAGGAGAGAGGGATATGTTGGGAAAGTTAAAAAGGAAGGGAGGGTCATCCAGACACCACGAATCTACATACATGGGACATTCCATTTCATAAATCATTAATGAATTCAATATTCCAAGATCCTCAGTGTCAAGAGGTGCCAAGAATACAAAATTTCAGGCATTACCTCTTACTGTGGACAACACAGTGACTGATGGTCTTCACATATTGATTGAGAGTTACAGCCTTTATGTACAGTTGCCAGTGCTAACAGATAAGCAACACTGCAGGAAATAACTGCAGGAATCAGTGTGGGATGTATAATGAATGTATTCATTAGAACAGCACAGTGAAATTTGGCATTAATGGGCAGACAACTGAAAACCTTGACCTGGTCAGATGAGTCCCAATTTCTCTTGGTAAGAGCTGATGGTGAGGTTCGAGTGTATCACAGACCCCACAAAGATATGGAACCGACTTGTCAGCAAGGCACTGTGCCAGCTGGTGGTGGCTCCATAATTTTGTGGGCTGTGTTTACATGGAATGAACTGGGTCCAATTAAAATGATCATTGACAGTAAATAGTTATTTTCAGCTTCTTGGAGACCCTTTACAGCAGAAAGAATGGAATTTTTATGGATGACAGTGTGCCATGTCTGTGGGTCACATTTCTTTGTGATTGGTTTGCAAAACATTCTGGACAGTTCAAGTGAATGATTTGGCCACCCAGATCACCCGACGTGAATCCCATTGAACATTTATGAGATATATTTGAGAGGTCAGTTTGTGCACAATATCCTGTACTAGCAACACTTCCACAGTTATGGATGGCTAGAGAGGCAGTGTGGCTTCCAGTCCATGCTATATGCTGCACTCGCCATGCAAAAGGAGATCCAACATGATATTAGAAGTTATTCCAAGGCCCATGACCCAACACTTGTGTCTGGCAAAGTTGAGGCGAGGGACCAATTGCGGGCGACATTGCATCAAAGGATCACTGCAATCTGTTGCTCATGTGTAAGGCTCTTAAGAGAGCACTGATAAAGCTACCTTTCTTAGTTGGTGTCTTGTTCAAGGGGCAGACTGATTTTCATCTTCAAGGGATATAAAATTTGTTGGAAAAAGCAAGCTATTTCAATGGAAGGAAAGAATTCTAAAATACAGATTGAAGTAACTCAGGACACTGATTTGTATTTGCAGTTGTGAAGAATTGTCTCCCAGAAAGTATCCAGTTGTAACTATGGATGAAAGGACTTGAATATATTCATTCAGACATGAACATAAAAAAAACACAGTCTTAACTCTCCCGGTGCTTACCCGTAGTCAGTAGAAGAGAAACAGCATGAGAAATGTTGAGCGCGCCATAAGCATTTCCCAACTAGGGCGCAATGAACAGTGGAGAATGTTGCATGCAATGCACAGCTACTGCAGTCAAATGGTTAAAGGTGTTACTTCTAAGATTCAATGTGGCTTATCTCTCAGAAATTATTCATGCTGGATTTGGGTATTAATGTGAAGGTTAACAGTTAGTGTTCATGCAAAGCCACTCGTGTACTTCAGTAGCTGCGCAGACTTGCTGCAAATATTGCATTCTGCTGTAACTGAGTTTGGTACTTAAGTTTTTTTGACTGGGTGGGATTTATTACTGTCAAAATATAAGTTAAGGTTGTCTCTAAATTAACTACCCTTTACAGGTATTCGAGGTCGTGTTGTTGACCCAGATGGTCATCCTATCCGTACAGCAGTAGTTACAATCACAGGATCTCCAAGAACTGTTTCTGTTACAAAGAATAATGCTTTATTTAGATTCATTCTTCCATCAGGAACATACACTTTGAATGTAAGTACAATTTTTAGCACATAGTACCGTCGTGATTGTTTGTACAAATCAGTTTTATTGTATGGCCTACTTAACATTTGTTTCAGGTGTCAGCCAATGGATATTATCACATTTCAAGAAATTTTTCAGTGTACACTGAACAGCTTACTGAGCTTAAAGTTGAACTTCAGCCAATTCCTGGAGCTTCATACCATGGCTATAAAAGACTTCAGAAATTGATGCTTCATTTGAATTCAGAAAATGCTGATATTTCAAAGCTGTACTCGTAAGTTAATGAAGATAATTGACTTTCTTGGTAATAGTATATAATACTAATAAACACTGCGTTTCATTGGGTTAGAGTGGTAAATCTTCCACAAGAAACTTCTTGTATTGTTGAATCCAGGAGGCACTGTATGAACCTGTTATAGAGTCAGTCATTATTAATGTAAGAGGGTAACCCCAAAATTAAGTTCTCCTATTTTTTTTATAAGTACATAGACCTGTTTATTTCTACTATGGTTTACATCAGTTTACAGCTTGAACATTTAGCTGCTTTTCGACACAATCATCATTTCTGTCGATGCATTTTTGTAGACCCAGTGGCAGGTTTTGATGCCCATGTCATACCAGCTTGCTGCCGTGCTGTTCAGAAAGTTATTAAACTCTTCTTTCACCTCGTCGTCAGAGCTGAATCGCTGGGACCACAATTAACACTGACAAGTACTTTGAGACTCTGAAGAAACTCAAACGGGCAATTCAGAACCGGAGAACAGGAATGTTAAGCAAGGACGTACACATTATCCATGACAACGCTCGCCCACACATCGCTCGCCAAAGCCTTGCTCTCCTACAACAGTTTCAGTGGAACATGATCACCTACCCATTCAGCTCTGACGATGAGGTGAAAGAAGGGGTTCATAACTTTCTGAACAGCATTGCGACGAGCTGGTATGACATGGGCATACAAAGACTGCCACAGCGTCTACAAAAATGCATCAACAGAAATGGTGGTTATGTTGAAAAATAGCTAAATGTTCAAGCTGTAAACTGATGTAAACCATTGTAGAAATAAACAGGTCTACGTACTTATAAAAAAATAGGAGACCTCACTTTTGGGATTACCCTCGTAGCATGTTGTATCTTGAAGTTTCAGCCTGTACGGGGTTTAAAGTTCCTGCAATGATGTATGTGTGGCAACATGTGTTGAAGAGAACTAGATGAATTATAAACATGACAGTCAGCCATGAAATGTGATGTGAGCATGGAATAAGAGATGTCTCATTTCTATGAAAATGACAGACTATACAGCTTCATCCTCATTGTTGACAGAATGTTTGAGTACTGCTACAGATCTTGCCTTGCTGTTGTCCATTGTCCATAGTTAGCTAGCAGATCCACTATAGTGGACAGTTTGTATCTAATACTTCATTCAAGATAATGCAGATTCTGAACCAAAGAGACGTCTTGCTACATTCACTTCATCAGTACAACATATCACTTCCAAATGGCTTTTGGTGTGTTTAGTCCTTGCCACTGGTGCTCAAACACAATTCTCACATATCAAATACTGTTACTGTGTGAGGTCAAAAGAGTCATTTTCTATGTAGTTGACAAGAAGAAATGGCTACAGGAGGGATGCAAAGTTATAGAATCTTGCATGATTATAGATTTAGTATACAGAAAAATTAAAGTGATCTTTGGAGAACAGAGAAGCAGCAGTATGAATGTCAGTAACTTGGGTGTCAAACCAGTATCAAGCAGAGAAAAGATGGCTGAAAATGTGGAAAGAAGATATTGAAGGGCTATATAAAAGAAACAGACCTGAAGAAAGTATTACAGAACAAGAAGAGGAAACAGATAAAACTGAGATGGGAGATGTGATAATTTGGGAGGAATTGGACACAAAAATGAAAGACCTAATTTGAAATAAGGCACATGGAGTAGATGACATTCCCTCAGAATTGCTGAGATCCTTAGGAGAATAAACTGTGACAATGTTATTCCACCTGATATTCAGGGTAAGGAAGAGAGACAGAATACCATCATATTTCAAGAAAAATGTAGTAATCCCAGTTCCAAAGAATTCAAGTGCTGACAGGTGTGAATATTACTGAACCACCAGTTTAATAAGTCAGAATAGCAAAAAACTAACACAAATAATTTGCAGCAGAGTGGAATGACTGATAGACACTCGGCCTTGGGGGGAGGGGGGGGGGGGGGGGGGGGAATCACACTGGCTTCCATGCAAGTATAAGAACAAGCAAAGCATCTCACCTGACCTCCCTTTTCTTATTTGCCACTCCAGCCAGCTCATCAATTGTTTTTCTTATCTCGTTGTCCCTATCTTCTTCTTACTATCTATTTTCTCTCAATGTTCCTCTTAATGGTCCTCAAACTTGCTTTTACACACACGTGTATGTTCCACTCAGTAATGATTTTTTCTAATATCTCCTGTGTTGCTCCTTCTTCTACTCACTCCACACCCCTCTGTTACTCATTGCTTGTCACAACCAACATAACTAATCACCTACTTTCTCCAGTCAGTATCAGGCTGTGTGTGTGTGTGTGTGTGTGTGTGTGTGTGTGTGTGTGTGTGTGTGTGTGCGCATGCGCATGTGTGTGCACGCTTCCATGATTCCTGCGTGCCTGTGCATTACTCTCTTTAGCTGATTTTCTATTTGATGGCTAAATGAAGTCAGTATTTCATAACCAAACTGATTTAGAAATGTAAATTTCACCTTGTAAATCATATGATTTTATTGTCCTACCAAAATGAAATGTGTTAAGGAATTTAAAAATACATTAACTAAAATGTAAAATTGTAAACTCAGTAAATCTGTATGTAAAGGAGATTTTGAAATTGGCAAAAATCTTCTTCTCCTTATTCTTCTTCCTCTTTCTCTTCCTCATCCACAACTCCAGGGTTAGGCCCAGGGCCTACTTTGATCTCACCATCTCTTCCTTAGTCTTCAACAAAAATATTAGTTGGACATAATTTGATTATATTTATAGTTGCATGTATTGCATGTGCATTACACTGATAAATTTCTAATTTGTCCAGATTAGGAAAAAGTTCTGGTGAAAAAGACATTTTGGTACTGGATATCTTCCCAAGACAGACTTCTGGTAGTAAACCTATTGAATCACTCCCAACATTGGCATTGATTGGTGGACTTTATGCTGAACCAGTTACAACAGAGCTTGCATTGAGATTTGCATTTCACCTTTTGTCAGAAAGAAATTCAGCAGATAGTGGTGACGTCTCACGAGTTTTAAAGGTGAGTTACTCGTAATGGACTGAAACCAATGTTCACATCTTGAGTACAGTGAGTACCTAATGAGTTTGTATCCTAAGATGCAGGAAATGATCTGAATGATGCATTTATTCAACATTTATCCCTTCAAATGAATACATTATAAGCATGCCAATAAGCCTTTCAAGATCAGGATTTATCTCTACAAAGCATGTCTCCAAAGTAGAGACACACAGCCTACACATTGAATAATTTATTTTCCTGTGTTTAAAATGTTATTATTATTATTGTTGTTATTATTACTACTACTATTAATATTCATGGTGGCAGTAATGTAGTAATAGAAGTAAAATTACTGTTGGTTGCTGTGATTAGGTGGTAGACTGGTGGAGCCAGATATGATCGAAAATTTATATGGATGAAGCATTTTAATAGTAGATGGTTTATTATTTGCTTCACTGTTTGGGAAGTGCAGCAAGAGGCTGTGGCATTTCTCTCTCAGAACTGTGTTAGCTCTAGCACAAGTAATGAGTGATGATGCTATGTTTGTCTCTGATTTACTGTTTGACCCTTTTTCAGGCAATTAATGAAGATGACACCATTATTATCATAAAATGCTAGAGCTTAAACTGTATTTTTAACTTGCTTAGCCACATTATGTACCATAATACTGCAGTGGTGTTTCTTTGAGGTAATTTTATTTGACAAACCTCTCACACTTTCTGTGAAACCGACCGAGACTCGTTGTTTGTTTACAGTCCCCCTTTTCTGAAACTGCCTTCAGAAGCTGATGCACATACATCATAATATCATACTGAGAAAACAGCTCCAGTTTTTGGCACTTGCATTTCAGCTTTAAGCAGTGAAAGCATTGTTATCTACGTCTATGTCTATGTCTACATCCATACTCCGCAAGCCACCTGACGGTGTGTGGCAGAGGGTACTTTGAGTACCTCTATCGGTTTTCCCTTCTATTCCAGTCTCATATTGTTCTTGGAAAGAAAGATTGTCGGTATGCCTCTGTGTGGGCTCTAATCTCTCTGATTTTGTCCTCATGGTCTCTTCGTGAGATATACGTAGGAGGGAGCAATATACTGCTTGACTCCTCGGTGAAGGTATGTTCTTGAAACTTCAACAAAAGCTTGTACCGGGTTACTGAGTGTCTCTCCTGCAAAGTGTTCCACTGGAGTTTATCTATCATCTCCGTAACTCTTTCGCAATTACTAAATGATCCTGTAGTGAAGTGCGCTGCTCTCCGTTGGATCTTCTCTATCTCTTCTATCAATCCTATCTGGTACGGATGCCACACTGGTGAGCAATATTCAAGCAGTGGGCGAACAAGTGTACTGTAACCTACTTCCTTTATTTTCGGATTGCATTTCCTTAGGATTCTTCCAATGAATCTCAGTCTGGCATCCGCTTTATTGACGATCAACTTTATATGATCATTCCATTTTAAATCACTCCTAATGCGTACTCCCAGATAATTTATGGAATTAACTGCTTCCAGTTGCTGACCTGCTATATTGTACCTAAATGATAAGGGATCTTTCTTTCTATGTATTTACAGCACATAACACTTGTCTACATTGAGATTCAATTGCCATTCCCTGCACCATGCGTGAATTCGCTGCAGATCCTCCTGCATTTCAGTACAATTTTCCATTGTTACAACCTCTCAATACACCACAGCATCATCCGCAAAAAGCCTCAGTGAACTTACGATGTCATCCATAAGGTCATTTATGTATATTGTGAATAGCAACGATCCTACGACACCCCCTGCGGCACACCTGAAATCACTCTTCCTTCGGAAGACTTCTCTCCATTGAGAATGACATACTGCATTCTGTTATCTAGGAATCTTCGATCTAATCACGCAATTGGTCTGATAGTCCATATGTACATTAAATGACTGTGGGGAACTGTATCGAACGCCTTGCGGAGGTCAAGAAACACGGCATCTACCTGGGAACCCGTGTCTATGGCCCTCTGAGTCTACTGGATGAATAGCACAAGCTGGGTTTCACAAGATTGTCTTTTTCGAAACCCATGCTGATTCCTACAGAGTAGATTTCTAGTCATTATACTCGAACATAATATGTGTTCCAAAATTCTATAACTGATCGACATTAGAGATATAGGTCTATAGTTCTGCACATCTGTTCGACATCTCTTCTTAAAAACGGGGATGACCTGTGCCCTTTTCCAATCCTTTGGAATGCTACGCTCTTCTAGAGGCCTACGGTACTCCGCTGCAAGAAGGGGGGCAAGTTCCTTCGCATTCTCTGTGTAAAATCGAACTGGTATCCCATCAGGTCCAGCGGCCTTTTCTCTTTTGAGCGATTTTAATTGTTTCCCTATCCCTCTGTCGTCTATTTCGATATCTACCATTTTGCCATCTGTGCAATAATCTAGAGAGGGAACTACAGTGCAGTCTTCCTCTGAAAAACAGCTCTGGAAAAATACATTTAGTACTTTGGCCTTTAGTCTGTCATCCTCTATCAGTACCATTTTGGTCACAGAGAGTCTAGACGTCCACCTGCCACTTTGACATAAGACCAAAATTTCTTAGGATTTTCTGCTAAGTCAGTACATAGAACTTTACTTTTGAATTCATTGAAAACCTCTCTCATAACTCTCCTCACATTACATTTCGCTTCGCGTAATTTTTGTTTGTCTGCAAGGCTTTGGCTATGTTTATGTTCGCTGTGAAGTTCCCTTTGATCCCACAGCTGTTTTCTAACTCGGTTGTTGTACCACTGTGGCTCTTTTCCATCAAATGGTTCAAAAGGATCCGAGCACCATGGGACCCAACCCCCGAGGCCACCAGTCCCCCAGAACCCAGAATCACCCAAACCCAACCAACCCAAGGACACCGCACACACCCACCCACACCCGAGGCAGGACTCAAACCTGCGACCGCAGTGGCCACGCCGCTCCAGACTGCAGCACCCAGAACCGTTCGGCCACCCCGGCCGGCAGCTCTTCACCATCTTTCACCAGTATAATTGCCCGTCTCTCAGAGCCGGAAGTTTGCTACAGTAGTTTCAGGAGGACTTTAATGAACTTTCGTTGACGCCTAATGTAATTTCTATGAAAGCCACCACTGCGTACGCAAATCATAGGTTGTTATTTCTGTGAATTACGTGACCTGTGCGTAGGCATCTAATCCCACGTACACTATGTGATCAAAAGTATCCGGACACCACAAAAACATATGTTTTCATATTAGGTGCATTGTGCTGCCACCTGCTGCCAGGTATTCCATATCAGTGACCTCAGTAGTCATTAGACATCGTGAGAGAGCAGAATGGGACGCTCCGCAGAACTCACGGACTTTGAACGTGGTCAGGTGATTGGGTGTCACTTTTGTCATAAGTCTGTACACGAGATTTCCACACTCCTAAACATCCCTAGGTCCACTGTTTCCGATGTGATAGTGAAGTGGAAACGTGAAGGGACACGTACAGCACAAAAGCGTACAGGACGACATCATCTGTTGACTGTCAGAGACCGCCAGCAGTTGAAGAGGGTCGTAATGTGTAATAGGCAGGCATCTGTCCACACCATCATACCAGGAATTCCAAACTGTATCAGTATCCACTCCAAACACTATGACAGTTAGGCGGGAGGTGAGAAAACTTGGATTAAATGATCGAGCGGCTGCTCATAAGCCACATATCACGCCGGTAAATGCCAAACGACGCCTTGCTTGGTGTAAGGATCGTGAACATTTGACGATTTTCAACGGTGGAAAAATGTTGTGTGGAGTGACGAATCACGGTACACAATGTGGCGATCTGATGACAGGATGTGGCTATGGCGAATGCCCAGTGAATGTCGTCTGCCAGCGTGGGTAGTGCTTTTGATTTCAGCAATCTTTCATTTGATTTGCTGGTGAGAGATACAAAAACATCTGCATGAATAGGCCGTCAAAACTTAATTCAATGCAGAACATCAACACTTTGCTCAACGTAGCAACCAACCAATATTTTTGAAATGTTTTTGCAGGACATTATAATTTTTACGGTGACAGCTGGCAAAGCATTTGTTGGTGTTGTGGTCTTCTGTCCTGAGACTGGTTTGATGCAGCTCTCCATGCTACTCTATCCTGTGCAAGCTTCTTCATCTCCCAGTACCTACTGCACCCTGCATCCTTCTGAATCTGCTTAGTGTATTCATCTCTTGGTCTCCCTCTACGATTTTTACCCTCCACACTGCCCTCCAATACCAAATTGGTGATCCCTTGATGCCTCAACACATGTCCTACCAACCGATCCCTTCTTCTAGTGAAGTTGTGCCACAAAGTTCTCTTCTCCCCAATCATATTCAATACTTCCTCATTAGTTATGTGATCTACCCATCTAATCTTCAGCATTCTTCTGTAGCACCACATTTCAAATGCTTCTATTCTCTTCTTGTCCAAACTATTTATCGTCCATGTTTCACTTCCATACATGGCTACACTCCATACAAACACTTTCAGAAACGTCTTCCTGACACTTAAATCTATACTCGATGTTAACAAATTTCTCTTCTTCAGAAACGCTTTCCTTGCCACTCCCAGTCTACATTTTATATCCTCTCTACTTCGACCATCATCAGTTATTTTGCTCCCCAAATAGCAAAATTCCTTTATTACTTTAAGTGTCTCATTTCCTAATCTAATTCCCTCAGCATCACCCGACTTAATTCGACTACATTCAATTATCCTCGTTTTGCTTTTGTTGATGTTCATCTTATACCCTCCTTCCAAGACACTATCCATTCCATTCAACTGTTCTTCCAAGTCCTTTGCTGTCTCTGACAGAATTACAATGTCATCGGCAAACCTTAAAGTTTTTATTTCTTCTCCATGGATTTTAATACCTACTCTGAACTTTTCTTTTGTTTCCTTTACTGCTTGCTCTATATACAGATTGAATAACATCGGGGAGAGACTGCAGTCCTGTCTCACTCCATTCCCAACCACTGCTTCCCTTTCATGTCCCTCGACTCTTATAACTGCCACCTGGTTTCTGTACAAATTGTAAATAGCCTTTCCCTCCCTGTATTTTACCCCTGTCACCTTCAGAATTTGAAAGAGCGTATTCCAATCAACATTGTCAAAAGCTTTCTCTAAGTCTACAAATGCTAGAAATGTAGGTTTGCCTTTCCTTAATCTAGCTTCTAAGATAAGTCGTACAAAGCAGTGTCACCTATCTCATATACAAACAATGAACCTTGGTCAGTTTTGTAAAAATTGTGAGAGGTTTGTCAAATGTCATTACCTCAAAGAAACACCACTACAGAGTTATGGTATGTAATGTGGCCAATAGGATTTTACGGTAATAAGGTGCCATCTTCGTTAACTGCCTGAAAAAGGGTCAAACAGTAAATCAGAGAGAAACATAGAATCATCACTCATTACTTGTACTAGAGCTTACAGAGTTCTGAGAGAGAAATGCCACAGCCTCTTGCTGCACGTCCCAAACAGTGGAGCAAATAATAAACCATATACTATTAAAATGCTTCACCCATATAAATTTTCCGTCAAATCTGGCTCCACCAGTCTACCACCTAATCACTGCAACCAACAATAATTTTACTACTGCACTACTGCCACCATCACTATTAATAGTAGTAGTAGTAGTAGTAGTAGTAGTAGTAGTAGTAACAGTTTAAACACAGGAAAATAAATTATTCAATGTGTAGGTATGGTATGGTGTGGGTAAGAAAGCCATTCATGGTAGCAATCAACCAATGATTCTTCTGCAGCAATTCAAGAAATCCTTTCTCATGGATTGTCCTCACTGATGTCTGCTTACACTTCAGATGAAGTTCTTCCAGGGAGTCAAGTGAGTTTCAATCTTTATCCAGGCTGTCATGGTCGTTTGGTTCCCAGATAAATAATGGTTTATTTTCTTTTCTGAAGCCCTGACTCCAACTGATAAGTAAGTCTCTCAGTGCAATAAATCCAATCAGATTAAATAAAATTATGGAATCGGCATACAGCATTTTAAAAAATTTATAAATATGGTTTGCCAAAATTATAAGTTACTAATTCATGCTCTCTAATGACCAGTTATTTCATAAAAATAAAAATGATTTGAGTGTTGCAAATGCAAGTGTGGGTTGATGAGTGTAAGTAATAATAGTTTCTATTCATTAATGTCACATTTTACAAATGAAAAGACTAAATTAAAGTTGTACCTTCTAAGAGCGCTTTCGATTTGAAGAAAGACACTGCAAAACTATTTCAAATAGGGTAAAGGACACCTTTTTATACATAGATTAAAAAAAGCTTTGCAGCACCCCGTTTCCCAGAACTCCTGAAGATACTCGCTGACTGTGGATATTGTATAACATACACAGTCCCTTTGATTGTTCAGAAATGTCACTAAACCCACCCAAAGATGTAAACAACCATGCTTACCA
Organism: Schistocerca piceifrons; assembly: GCF_021461385.2. Classification (NCBI taxonomy): domain Eukaryota; kingdom Metazoa; phylum Arthropoda; class Insecta; order Orthoptera; family Acrididae; genus Schistocerca; species Schistocerca piceifrons. The sequence goes on from NC_060145.1 coordinate 242,177,755, forward strand.
GTGCCTATCAGACGGAGGGGGTCTGACAGACGATCAGTTTCAGTCATTCCACCAGGACGGAGGTACACGGCTCATGTTGTCTGTAGTTCAACCATGTATAGATGGCCGATACTGCGGTTCGATCGCAACCACATTGTTACTTTGTGCCAGGGAGGGCTTTCAACAAGGGAAGTGTCCAGCATCTCAGAGTGAACCAAAGCGATGTTGTTCGGACATGGAGGGGATACAGAGAGACAGGAACTGTCGATGACATGCCTCGCTCAGGATGCCCAAGGGCTACGACTGCAGTGGATGACCGCTACCTACAGACTGTGGCTCAGGGAAACCTTCACAGCAATGCCACCATGTTGAATAATGCTTTCCGTGCAGCCACAGGGCGTCGTGTTACGACTCAGACTGAGGGCAATAGGTTGCATGATGTGCAACTTCACTCCCGATGTCCATGGCGAGGTCCATCTTTGCAACCAGGACACTATGCAGCGTGGTACAGATGGGCCCAACAAAATGCGAATGAACTGCTCAGAATTGGCATCACCTTCTCTTCTCTGATGAGTGTCGCACATGCCTTCAACCGGACAATCGTGGGAGATGTGTTTGGAGACAACCCGGTCAGCATGAATGCCGTAGACACAGTGTCCAGCAAGTGCAGCAAAGTGGAGGTTCCCTGTCGTTTTGGGGTAGCATTATGTGGGGCCAACGTACGCCGTTGGTGGTCATGGAAGGCGCCGTAATGGCTGTACGATATGGGAATGCCACCCTTTGACTGATAGTGCACACACATCAGCGAGACATTCATCTTCCTGGACAATAATTCGCGCCCCCATCGTGCACATCTTGTGAATGACTTCCTTCAGGATAACGACAACGCCGGCCGGAGTGGCCGAGCGGTTCTAGGCGCTACAGTCTGGAGCCGCGTGACCGCTACGGTCGCAGGTTCGAATCCTACCTCGGGCATGGATGTGTGTGATGTCCTTAGGTTAGTTAGGTTTAATTAGTTCTAAGTTCTAGGCGACTGATGACCTCAGAAGTTAAGTCGCATAGTGCTCAGATCCATTTGAACCTTGTGATAACTACAACACTCAACTAGAGTGGCCGGCATGTTCTCCAGTCATGAACCCTATCAAACATGCTTGGGATAGTTTGAAAAGGGCTGTTTATGGACGACGCAACGCACCAACCACTCTGAAGGATCTACGCTGAATCGCCATTGGGGAGTGGGTCAATCTGGACCAACAGTGCCTTGATGAACTTGTGGATAGTATACCATGACGAATACAGGCATGTATCAATGCAAGAGGTCATGTTACTGGGTATTAGAGGCACTGGTGTGTACAGCAGTCTGGACCACCATCTTTGGAGGTCTCGCTGTATGGTGGTACAACATGCAATGTGTGGTTTTCATGAACAATAAAAAGGGCGAAAATGATGTTTATATTGATCTCTATTCCAATTTTCTATACAAGTTCTGGAACTCTTGGAACCGAGGTGCTGCAAAACTTTTTGGTGTGTATATCACCAAATACAGTGCCAAGTTTAAAATAACTGCCAGAATAAAGGACAGTGCTTCAAACATTAACTCAGCTGCCATACTTTTGAACCTACCATACATCCTATATTTTGTACTTGCTTTATATCTCGTTTTGTAACATGCAATACAAATCCGATTTAGAAAAATGTTGATGAGGTGAAAAGTTACTTGAAACAATGTCAGTTTGCTGAATCGGTCTTTATCCATTTGATGCTGTAATGTGTGGGAATTCTTCAGTTTGGCAGGAGTTCCATGGTACCATCAGTTCCAAGGAAGACAGCCTGGGACCTGTAGCAATTGTTACAATAGACAAATATTGATCTGAGGTATAGTTTCATAGAAGTAATGATTCCTTAAACATGTACAATTCCAGATCCCAATGCTTCACAAGTTGCTTCTGAAAATGTTATGTACCCCAGTTTCCTCTTCTATGGAATAGGAGGAGTTGACAAGGAGAATTTTTTTTCAATTTGTTTCCAAATTTTACTTTGTTGTCTATCAGAGATTTTGTATCACTGAGTAAGTGATCAAAAATTTAAATTGCAGCATTATGCACATCTTTTCATTCTAAGGGTAATCTGAATGTGGAGTAATCATTTTTCCTTCAGGTATTGTCATTATCAATATTATTATTCCTTTTGAACTGCAGTGGATTATTTACCATAAACTTTTTGAGGGAATAGTTACTACTCACCGTATAGTGGAGATGCTGACTCACAGATAGGCACAGCTAAAAAGACTGTCATACAATAAGCTTTCAGCCAACAAGGCCTTTGTCAAAAATAGACAACATACACACAAACACACACATGCATATGCACACACACATGCAAACACAACTCACGCATGATCACAGTCTCTGGCAGCTGAAGCTTGACCACAAAGAGCAGTGCATGATGGGGGAAAGGCATCCGGGTGGGGCTAAGGAAGTGGCTGACATGGGGAGGGGGAGGGATAGAAGGGCAAGGTTTGGGGGTAGCAAAGTGGTGCTGTGGGAGGATGCAGGGATGAGGTGGAGAGAGGGTAAGGCAGTTAGATGCAGTTGGGAAGTAAGACAGAGGGTGGGGGGGGGGGCATTGTAGAGGAGAAGGAGAGAAGTAAAAGGACTGAGTGCATTGGTGGAATGAAGGGCTGTGTAGTGCTGGAATGGGAACAGGGAAGAAGCTAGATGGGTAAGGACAAAGACTAATGAAGTTTGAGGCCAGGAGGGTTATGGGAACATAGCATATATTGCAGGGAGAGTTCCCACCTGTGCAATTTAGAAAAGCTGGTGTTGGTGTGAAGGATACAGGTGACACAGGGTGTGAAGCAGTCACTGAAATGAAGAACGCTGTGTTTGGTGGCGTGCTCAGCAATAGGGTGGTCCCGTTGTTTTTTGGCCACAGTTTGTCTGTGGCCATTCATGCGGACAGACAGCTTGTCAGTTGTCATGCCCATGTAGAATGCAGCATAGTGGTTGCAGATTACTTTGTAGTTAGCCATGCCTTTGATGGGAAAGGTCATTTTTGTGACCGGACTGGAGTAGGTGATGGTGGGAGGATGTATGGAACATGTCTTGCATCTAGGTCTACTACAGGAATATGAGGCAAGAGGTTGGGAGCAGGGGCTGCATAGGGATGGACGAGGATATTTATAGGTTTGGTGGGTGGTGGACTACCACTGCAAGAGGTTGGGAGCAGAGGCTGCATAGGGATGGTCGAGGATATTTATAGGTTTGGTGGGTGGTGGACTACCACTTTGGGGGGGGGGGGGGGGAGGCAGAAGGACAGTGGGTAGAGGACATTTCTCATTTCAGGGCATGATGAGAGCTAGTCAAAACCCTGTCAAAGAATTCAGTTGTTCCAGTCCTTGGTTGTACTGAGTCACGTGGGGAATGCTCCTCTGTGGCTGAACGGTGGGGCTTTGGGAGGGGGTGTGTGACTGGAAAGATTAGGCTTGGGAGACCTGTTCTTGTACAAGGTTGATTACAATCTGTAAAGGACTCAGTGAGAGCCTCGGTGTATTTTGAGAGGCACTGCTTGTCACTGCAGATGCGATGGCCATGGGTGGCTAGGCTGTATGAAAGGAACTTCTTGGTATGGAATGGGTGGCAGCTGTCAAAGTGGAAGTATTGCTGGTGGTTGGTAGGTTTGATATGGACAGAGGTACTGATCTAGCCATTTTTGAGGTGTACATCAACATCAAGGAAGGTGGCTTGTTGGATTGAGATGGACCAGGTGAAGCAATTAGGAAAGAAGGTATTGAGGTCTGGAGAAATGTGAGTAGGGTGTTCTCACCCTTGATCCAGATCACAAAGATGTCAGTTCTAGCCCTGACTAATCATCATTCCTCCTGGGACACTCTGAATATAACTGTTTTGCAGTGTTAGTGTTACTTGGTTTTGATTTCTGTTTATAACTCAGAAAGTGACTCTTGAGTATGGTTGAAACCTTTAGTTGTGTCTGCATAAGAAGAGCAATCTCACGTGTATGCTGTCTGTCTGTTTAGTGTATGTGTTATAGAGAGCAGTTGATCCTCATCAACTTTGGTGACTAATGTGTAATAGCTTCAAAATTGGATGGGTATCAAATAAAAAGTGTATTTTCTGTGGTGCAAATTTGTAGGAGGAAAATGCATTTCTGATACAAAAGTAAAAAATAAACAAGAATAAAAGCAACAACAGTTGTTTTATTGTAAATAAGTATTTTTACGTTGTTGTTAGTATTGAGTAATTTATTGTATGAGATGATAGAAATAAGAATGTTACAATAGTAAACACCAGATGTTGCCAGTGAAGCACTGTTCAGCAGAGAATGATTTTAGATAAAGAAAGAGAGAATCATTGACACCCAGTGAGAACTAATGACAGAATATAGAAATTGATCCTATTTGTCTCTCTCTGTCTTCTTTATTCTCACATCCTGAATTAAACATTCAAGATAAAGAAAGAGAGAATCATTGACACCCAGTGAGAACTAATGACAGAATATAGAAATTGATCCTATTTGTCTCTCTCTGTCTTCTTTATTCTCACATCCTGAATTAAACATTCAAGATAAAGAAAGAGAGAATCATTGACACCCATTGAGAACTAATGACAGAATATAGAAATTGATCCTATTTGTCTCTCTCTGTCTTCTTTATTCTCACATCCTGAATTAAACATTCATACAGTTTTGGTTAACTCATTGTTTTGTTCTTGTAAACCTTGCACACTGATACTGTCAGGTGTCAAGCTAAATGGTGAAGGGAATCAAAAAAGTCCACACCCCACTGTTGTCAAGATTCGTCAGTGGAACTTGCTGGAATCCTTATGGTATATCTGCAGAAAAGAATTTTCCTCCAACTTCTTTATTCTAATTGGTAGTATTCTTTATGTGTACTGTAATTAATATGTAATGTGAGTTATTTTTTAAAGAGAGTATCATTAACTCCTTTGGAATGACTTGACTGTTTCATAAATTTTCAGAATGCCAGAGTGATGATCATGCCAGTGGTTAATCCAGATTCTTTACTGGAAAATGTAACTGATTCCTCTGAAGTTATCTCTGGGAGTGCAAATAGTAAAAACTCACATGGTGTAGAAATTGATAAGGATTTTCCTACAGGTAATTGACCGAATTGTTGTAAAGTTGCTCGTAAGTTGATTCACAAAAAATGAAACACAGAAATGTTGAAATTTTAACTACAATAGTTTTTATATGTAACTAATCTAGGCAATACAGATACTATAATCTGTTGTGGTTGTGCCCTTTTGCAATGTTTTGTGGTTGCTGGCTGGACGAGGAGAGGGTGGTATAATTGGTGGGTGACCAGTTCCCTCTCACTACAACACAAAATACACAGATGGTTAAAATACACTTTATTATAGAAACCAATTGAGTACTTAACTTTAGTGATGTCCAGTCTGAAGTTCTGTGGTTAACAGCTGTGAAATAACATGTACTAATTCTTAAATCTTGTCCATGTCCATATCACAACTACATACAATGACTAATATTCCCTCACAGCTAAGGTGCAAGGCAATGACCATCACTGTGGAAGACTAGAGCACAGTGCAACGTATTGAGGTGCAAAGTGAACTGAGTACCGATGTGACGTACCGAGGTATTACGATTGAGAGATTGAGCTAGGGGACGTTATCAGTGTGTAGTGTGGGAGCGTTTCTTGGTCTTCTCTTGTCATAGGTGCACCTAGTTCAGTGCCTGCTATGCTGTGTTTCTTAGTGTTAAACAGTGTACTGGCGAAGGCGTGCGCCTACATAATCCCCCCTGCAGAAACACCATATCATTGTCGTGTACTGGAAATGTGAACAACAATGGAGCCGGGAGCCATAGCTGTGGAGGGTGGTGTACTCCCAGCCGTATCCTGCCATCTGGTTTGTGAGAGCAGAGGAAGTCCTCTTGAAAACACTGCCCAGGATACACGTACAGTCCTGAGGGCCTCTCCTGGTGCAGTGATGGCAATGGCGATGGCAGGTCCTAGTCCATCAGGTCTGAGAGCGGCGATAGTGCGATGGCCATTGGCTCATCATGGGGTGCCATGACGGCACCAGTGGGCAGATGCAAAGGCCATGTGGTCCCATGAGGGCATGTATCTGGGGGACAAAATGCAACTGAATCACGGGGCAAACGGCAAATGCAAATTTGATTCTGGTGACAGCACTGCAAACCATCAGGACCTGCAATTAGATACATATATGTACCGATGCATTTCTGGGTCTTGCCTTGCTCCCAGTGCTGATGTTGGCCAAAAACCCTGTAAAGAACAAGATCACGTAGTGCAAAGCAATACTTGTGGGCCATTGGCGATGCCAGATGCTGTGGTGGGTGGAGCAAGTGAAGCAGCATCCGATGGTGGCAGCCATGCAGAAGTTCCACCGTTGATGGTCTGTCACATGGGTGGGAGTAACAGGAGGCGAGGAAAAGTTGCAGCACTTGTTCCCATTTGTGGGAGGTGCGAAGCTTGTCCATCTGTTGCTTAAAAGTGCATATGAAGCATTCTGCTTCTCAATTGGACTGCGGGTGAAACTGAGTTTGTTAGAGGATGAATGCCATTTCATTCACAAAACTGTTCAAAGTAATGTGACATGAACTGAGGTCCATTGTCCATAACAATGACTTCAGGCAATCCTTCAATGCAATGTGCTATGTGATATGGTAGAGTTCATAGGCACCGCAAATGGAAACTTGCTAAAAGAGTCTACCACTATGAGCCAACTAGTGTTCCAAAATGGTCCTGCAAAGTCTCCGTGCACTTGTTGCCATAGGGATTGAGTCTTAGCCCAAGCTGAGAATGTCTGTGATGGAGCGGATTGGTTTTCCATGAAAGTGTGACACTTTGATGTCATCTGCTGAATGTGGGCATCCATGACCTCCAAGTAGTGCCGGTGCACTAACTGTTTAATGCGAACAATTCCCCAGTGTCCTTGATGAAGCAGTTGTAACACATCCTGTAGCAGCACTGTGGGAATGAGCACACACGATTGTCCACTGTCAGTGTATACTAAGATCACACCTTGTTGTACTGAAAGCTTATGCCGATGAGCAAAGTATCGGCACACTATTGCGTTCTGAAAACTGTTCAGTGAGTGAGGCCAAGATGTGTAAATGTAATGCAACAAAATCTTCAGATCAGGGTCTGCTTCCATGGCCTGTGCAATTTTTCTGTAATTCAGTGGAAAAGATTGCAGCAGTTCTTTTAATTCATTGGCTACTCTGTCTCGTAAAGCAATGTGAATGGGTAGAGCTCAGAAAAACTTAGGCTATGCATTGTCTTTCAGGGTAATGTGTGCTGCAAAATTCTTAGCATTGCCAAGTCCATCAGGAAATGCCAAGTCCATCAGAAAAGGGTTCAGAAAATTTCTTAAGCAAACTAGCTACACTGTCTTTTGGGTTGAAAGTAGTCATTGAAAGTACGGTGTCTTGGATGCTAAGGCCAAACAAGTCCAAGCCAAAAATATTTTCACTGTTTCTTGATAGCAACATTGTAAATTTCACTGTCCTCGTGTGAGATTTGTAAGTGGCAGGCAAACTACACTGTACAAGTACTGGAATTTCCTGACTGTTGTATACAGTGAGGTGCATGCTAGATTTTGACAGGCATGGTGAGCTTAACTGTTTGAACGTGGCACAATTAAGCAAAGATACAGAAGCACCCATATCAGTTTGAAAGCCAACATGATGGCCAGCAATTTGTAGTGTTACAAATGATTTGTTGGAATAGCATTGCACTGCACTGAGGCGAGATGAGGGCACAACCTTACTTGAATTGCTACTAGGTCCTTTAGTAGGTTCTGAAAACGCTGAATTCACAGAATGTGCATGAGACCTGTTGCTGCAAGAGTGGGCAGAAATGGCGTTCTTTTGCCATTGCAAGCAAACTGTCTGGACATGGCCTTTCTTTCCACATGAGCAGTGTTGTAACTAGGACAGGAAAGATCGCGAGGTTGCCGCAAATGAAAACTTGGTGGCACCGAATGGGAGTGGCCCGAGAACAAACAACACGGATGAACAGGAATGGAAGGACAAGCGTGATGACAGACAACCGAGCAAGACACCAAGATCAACAACAAAGTATTAAGCAACAGGATCACAAGAGATTACCTCACAAAATCAAAAAAACGTCCACTCATAAACGGGAAGTAAGCACAACTTAAACACAATGTCTGTAAGTGAGATATCAACCGACTCAATGCGAATACCAGACTGCCTTGCTGAGTGAGAGGCAGCCACCTAAATACACGACAGGGTATGTTGCTATTGGCCACTGGGACCACGTGCTCCAAAGTGGCGCCCTCACGTTACACTCGGGCCAGGAGTGCGCGCACCACAGCTTACGGTGGCGACTGCTGCAGAGACCTCTAGTGGTCATTGAGTTCCATGCCACCTGGCGCGGATTGGAAACCCGCGGGGCTCTGTACCAGAAGCAGCATGTTGTGTTGTCACTTATGGCAACCAAAACAGCGAGGGCAAGAATTCACTAGATTTACAGGCCTGACTACTTGTTTACTAGGCTGTCTGTGCATCAGTGTGCATGCTCATTGTGGCGGCTGAGTGGAGCGGTCATGGGCAAGAGTTGACTCGATCCCACAGATCAGGACCTGATCAAAATGGCACTGGAATCAAATTGTTCTAATATTTGCAATACTTGATGGAGCAAAGGATATGAATACTTGAGAATCTGTTCTCTAATTCTGCTATCAGGGGCATTATATGTGATCACATCAGGATCATCGTATCACTATAATAGTTGCCACAACCACACTTGAGTTTACACTACCTAGTAAGACACTGTAAGCTGGTATACCACTGACGGTGGCGAAACAACTGAAATCTGGGGTTCCCATGATGGACAGGAAATAATGAGATTTCACAATACCTTGAATTCAGTGAACTTCAAAGTGGGCCTGGAACTGGGTGAGATATTTGAGCCATTCCTTTTGTTTTTCACTGAAGTGCCGAAATGGTGGAATGTTGTTTGGGGGCACTTGTTGGAAGCAATTACTGTAAGTAAACAGCTATGTGGTGATTTGATGGTCCTGAAACTGAGAAATCTGATTTAGTTCCCGAGCTGGAACAGTCTGTAGCTGAGGTACAGGGCAATGGTGGAGGGGGCAGGGTATCCATTTTAACACTAACAGATTACAGCAAAATAGGAAAAGACAGAGAAAAGCAATGTGAGAAACCTCTGAAGTAAGAAATAGATTAGTTCTGCAGTTCCCCTCCTGTAATACATGCAACACTGAGAACAAATTAGCAAACAGAATCGCTGTAATGACAGCTCCCATGCAGCAACCTAGAGCACGTGAAAAGCAAACAAAACTTGTTGATTGGACTCATCACCACTTGTTGTTGTTGTGCCCTTTTGTAATGTTTTGTGGTTCCTGGATGAATGAGGACAGGTTGGTATGATAGGTTGGTGGCTGGTTTCCTCTCACTACAACACAAAATGCGCATGTGGTTAAAATACACTTCATTACAGGAACAAATTGAGTACTTAACTTCAGTGCTGTCCAGTCTGAAGTTCTGTGATTGACAGCAATCAACTAGCATATACTAATTCTTAAATATTGTCTGTGTCCATATCACAACTACATACAATGACTAATATTCCCTCACAGCTAGCTGAGGTGTGAGGCGATGACTATCACTGTGGAAGACTAGAGCACAGTGCGACATATTGAGGTGCAATGTGAATTGAATCCCGATGCGATGTACTGAGGTACTGAGATTGAGAGACTGAGCCAGCTCGGTTGGCAGCGGTGGTCTATATGCACACTGCCCAGGAGGCGTTATTAGCACATAGCCTGGTGGCATGTCTTGGTTTTCTCTTGTCATAGGCACACCTAGTTCAGTGCCTGCTATACAGCATTTCTTAGTGCCATCTAGTATGCTGTCAAAGGCATATGCCAGCACATAATCTGCTGCTTTTCATATCACTTTCCTACATAGTGTAAGTAATGTGAGCTTACTGACTAAATACGACAAATGTTAATAGCACAGTAATCTTGTGTGGCGTCAACCTTTAATGTGATCTCTCAGGCTTTCTTGATGTTTTTGGTTAATGACATGCTTCTGGGTGTTCAGCCAAATTGTTGTTTCCATTTTATGCATGAAATAATTGACAGACAACTCAGTCATCATCTTCAAGTGCTATGAGATGTACTTTTATCTGTCTCACTGCCTAAGAACACAACTTTCAGCACCTAAAGAAGATGACTGTCCTGACTGTCGAAGTATTTTGTGCATAAAATGGAAGCAGCAAACTTGGCTGAACGCTCAGCAGCACACCTTTAATCAATCTTTTAAATTTTTTTCCAATACATACGTCTTGTTCATCTCATCGTGGTTAAGCGGTAACACTCTAATTACACACTCTGCAGCTGCCAATAATATTCTGAAATTGAATGTGATTGCAGTTAAAAACTTATAGAAAAAGGAGTCATCATTATTCTGTCTACAAATTCCTAATGAGACAGCTGAGAAGTAATTGAGCTTGTAAGCGTACTGACCTGTGAAGTAGCACTGCTGTTAATCGATGTCTTGTTTCTTGCAGTCTCTTCACATTTATTAATGTCAATAAAATACAAATGTTCAGCTTTGCAGTTAATAATTTCAGAAGTTCATATATCACAGGGTAGCACTTACACTACGGAATTTTGACATAGTGACATTATTTTTATGCTAACCTTTCACAGTCAAGTTCTGTCTATCAAACATCATAATGACAAATGCAGTTATACAGTCACTGTGCATAGTCACCTCATTATTTGTATTATTTAGATACAAAAATAACTTATTGCATGAGGTTACCAAGGACTGAATAACACTTGGTATTGTACAATTTGGCTATTGGACACCGAATAAATCATAAATTAATATACATGTTGATTGGTAGTGACCAAGAGATGTTATGAAGTAGGTTACTAAGTGCATACTCCCAAAGGCATGCCTATTTATAGACAACTGTAAAATAAAATTCAGAATTAGTTGTTATATTTCATATATAGTATCACTAACCAATAACATTGCAAAATCAGAATGTACAAAATTGTAATGAGGAAAAAAGCAATTTTCTTTAACTATGCATCAGCTAATGGGAAAATTGAAAAATTATAGGATCTATGTTGTGGAAACAATGTCTACTTCCGTGGCGATTCCCATAGCCCACTAGAAGCTGTTACAAAATGAAATTTACTCAGTAGAATAATCAATAAACTAAAAAGTGCACATTTTTGGAATTAAAAAAGATCAGTGATGGGAAAATTGAAAAATAATAGGAACTATGTTGTGGAAACAATGTCTACTTCTGTGGCGATTCCCATAGCCCACTAGAAGCTGTTACAAAATGAAATTTACTCAGTAGAATAATCAATAAACTAAAAAGTTTTAGTAGTAAAAGTGCACATTTTTGGAATTAAAAAAAATCAGTGATGGGCAAAATTGAAAAATTATAGGAACTATGTTGTGGAAACAATGTCTACTTCTGTGGCGATTTCCATAGCCCACTAGAAGCTGTTACAAAATGAAATTTACTCAGTAGAATAATCAATAAACTAAAAAGTTTTAGTAGTAAAAGTGCACATTTTTGGAATTAAAAAAAAAAAATCAGTGATACAAAACTATGGGATTGAATTTTGGAAATAATCACCGTTAAGAATTGAATATTCTGGAAGAAAAAAATTTTAATTATTGCTAACTTTTTAAATAGTAAGTTTTTTTAAAAAAACTGAGACATTTGTTGTGAAGAGGATGAGCTGTATGAATTAAGCAAAAAACATCTACTAGCTCACTTTAAGTTTCACTGCTATGTGTTCTTTACCAAACTTAAATACTGAATATTTATGTATGACTATTTTTTGTAGGTAATTTATGTATACTTTTATTGTTAATACTTGACAAGCTATATCTAGAACAATTAAGTCGATCTACTTTATGTAATTGTTTCGTATGTGTTCCACACAAAATGTGACAAATAAAGAAAGAAATTTAATTGGATAGATAAAAAATCTACTTACCAAGCAGTGGCAGAACACATACATAGAAGATGGTTGTAATTGGCAAGCTTTTGGAGCCAGTGCCTCCTTCATCATGCAGTAGAGTTGAAGGGGTAGGAATAGGGGTGAAGGAAAACGACTGGAGAGGTCTAAGAAAAGGGGAAGATTTCAGAAAAGTCACCCAGAACCACAGGTCGGGGTAGACTTATCATACGGAATGAGAAAGAAAGACTGATTGTTGGGAACTGCAACAGATGAGATTGGAAAACCTGAGAGTTTAAAGGTGGAAGACAGGGTAATATGCTTAAACATCATGCATGAGTTAATAAGAGTGTAAAGCTAAGTTCATTGTACATAACAGAGGTGGGACGCGAGCGGTGAGAAATAGACGGAAAGATGCAGGAAACTAAAATGGAGTGAAGCAAGGAGTAGTTACAGTGAAGAAATGCTGAGACAGAAGAAATTGACACAAATTAAGGCCAGGTGGGTGGCAAAAACCAAGGACATCTTGTAGTGCTAGTTCTCAGCTGAGAAGCTTCGAGAAACTGGTGCCTGGGAAAAGAACCCAGATGGCATGTGTGGTGAAACAGGCGCTGAGGTCACGAATGTCATGTTGTAGAGCATTCTGTGCAACAGGATATTGAGAGTTGCCAGTATACACCCTCTGCCTATGCCCATTCATCCTAATTGATAATTTTGTGGTAGTCATGTCAATGTAGAAAGCTGAACAGTCTACATAACAGCTGGTATGTGGCGTGTGTTGTTTCACAGGTGGCCCTCCCTTTGATAGTATGTTTTGCCAGTTACAGGGCTGTTATAGGTGGTAATAGGAGGGTGTATAGGGCAAGTCTTGCAGTGGGGATAGTCACAGGGGTTGGAGCCATAGGGTAGGGAGATGGATGTAGAAGGAGCATAGGGTCTGACAAGAATATTGCAGAGATTGGCAGGACGGCAGAAAGCTATTCCAGGTGTGACAGCGAAATGCTCATTAACTCACACACCTCCACTTCGTAACATGTTATCGGGCCATATATGTTAAGAATTTACAAGACACAAATTCATAATACAATAACATAAATTCCTGAGCACCAGATAAATAGTGTAATTATTTGTAGTGGTGTTGATGCAGCATGCTTTAAATTTAAAGGAACTTTTATCTAGCATAGATTATGAATTTTGGCATATTAATCAAATGCCAAATAAAACTATACATTTATCAAAATCAACTGTCTATTAAAATGCCGCAGAAATATCGGCACCATTGCACTCACTTTCACAGAACCTTTTCGACATAACGAAGTCTTCACCAACGATCCATAGATTCGAAGCTGAGTACGCTGCCAAAATTCTGTATGGCTCCGGATTCCATTGCCATAATTTTGTGGGAACAAATCTGTTGACATTCTAATCGGGTGTAGATACCAGAAAACGGACACTTTCCGAAACCACCCATGATCTGCACTGAACACTTCCCCCCAGTGGAATCGATACAAACAGATCTAAATTACACAGTAAACAACTGATATAGAGAGTTTGCAAGATGCTCGTAAACTCTTCAATGATTCTGACACATTATTCAAGTCCCTCTAGAGACAGGCATCTCGCGACAGAGTCCCAGTCAAATTCATCAGTAAATTAATATTTTCATTTAATTTAAATAACCCCCTTAGACTCAAAACTAACAACAAATATGAAGAAATCTCAAAACTAACAACAAATATGAACAAATCTCGCCTCCCTTGTTTTATTCTGTGCAGTGAAACTGCGTACACAAATCGATACTCCATACGACCTTGAATTATTCCCCCAAAATATTCTCAGATAAGCAGATAAACATACATCTGTCTTCCTAGGTAAGCATTATTAATTTTCATTTTCCAAATTTCTCCGACCTCCATGCACCCAAATTGACATGACCATAACTTATAGTTCAGAAATTACAACAAACATAAAACCATCCAAAAATTTAAGCCTAACACACACATACACATAAAGAAATCCCTTATATATCCCCAAAAACCTAATTTATATGCATACTGTGCACTGATTTTTGACTTGATACCGTTCACCAAATAATTGAGTTCTGCGACCTCCTCGCACCCAAATGTGCGTCTAAACTATCTCTTTATAATTGCACAGACCTTGTGCCAAAAAAAATCCGTATGCGACGAGACAACAAACAAGCTACAATAAATCCTGAAAAAAGACATTGCAAATAACCCCTCCAAATAATCTTATAATCAAATACACGTATTTATTAACCTACTTTCCCCTGCCTTATTGGCTTACTTAAACCGTCAACTGCCGTTTTAATTTTTACGCTATTTACAGGTAGTAATACTAATTTCTTATTTTTTACCCTATGTACAAAACCTTCCAATACTGCCAACACATTACTTCCAGAATCGAGCAGCGCGTCTACTTTCTCGTCATTTACTTTAGTCTCAATGATAGGCTGAACATTAATCATTTCTTTTTGCTCTAAACACTGTTCCCTCAATAAATCATTCTCTATTTCTCATCCCTTCTATTCCATCTTTAGAGCACACACATCCTGTTCGATCCACACCTCAATTTCGTACTCATCCCAAAGTAATTCATGAAATGCTTCTTTTGCCTCAATTTCACATTCTCCCCATAGACTTCTCACTATCTTAAAAATCTCTCGAGTCCAAAAATGAGGCAATAATGATTGTAATGTTCTACCGTACCATCGCCAATCAGTTACAGTAAAATCACATTCCTCCTTAAGATTCCATTATGTCCAAATATCACTTTCTATATTAGAATCAAACTCACTGTATTTTCCATTAAAATTATCAACATTAGTAGCTACATCATTATCATGAAATAAAGCATTACTTTTTACTTCCACATCATTACAAACACCTTCAAAAACAGTACTTTCAACAGCCGCTGATACATCATAAAACTCTACATAAAACCTCATTTACCTCTGTCGACAAATCACCATTTATGAACCATTCATGGTTTCATGTAAATTATAGCTACAGTGTCATGCAATTCCACTGTGTTTTGATTTAAACCTGAGCATAATACCTTTTTCTCTCCTACACGCTCCTGCGCCACATTAATAGCAGATCCATGATACACACACACAAATTCATCAACAGCTGACAAGACTAATGCTACGCTGCCTTTATTAACCTCCTCAACAACTTTCGCCATCACAATATCACCTGAAACATCACCACCTTCATCACTGTAATTGTTACCCTGGTTAGTACCTCTTTAGAATTTTTTGTGACATCTAACTCCACCAAATTCAGCTCCACCTCAGCCTCCTTTTGGCACATAGAATCTTTCATTGTATTAACATTCACATACTATTTCGTCTCACATTCATAAAACAAACCATTTAGCCATAATTCGTCATCATTGTCTTTATCGTTATCTTTCATTATCTTAGAATTACATCTTTTGCATACGATCTGATTTGAAAATTTACCAATTTGATTCTCATCTCTTACTAATTTCATTTCAAAATACTGACAACTTTCTGCTGATTTATTAACACCTTCACATTTCTATTTACTCGTGTCCTATTCATCGCCAGTTTACTTTGCCATCTCCGGACCTGAGATGTGGCGAAACTTAGTTCCCCGATTTCCCATTACACTGGTTCATTTTGCCAGGTACCGGTCCCTCAAATCTACGTTCTTGGGGTTGGTTGATAACTTGCCAGATGTCTTTCATAATTATTACTCAGACTGTAGTTAAGATCTCCACTCTGAAAACTATTTGTCTGCTTACTTGGCACTTTAAATTTCAACGCCCATTCTAATTTTTCTACGAAGTCCAAAAATTTGTCTGTTGAGTTGCTAGGACTGTGCACTGGACCCCACTGCAAATTTTCTGGTAACCGCCTTTTCAATGTCGTAATTTCAGTAAGCACCTCCAATGGACATTTCACTTGCATTATTCTCGCAAGTTCACATTTACAAGATACTTGCATCGACCTGTTCCCATATTTAAATGTTGGCCCATTCAGAAACTCTTAGGAGTCACGTTTGCTTTGCTTCACTCCAGAATTTGTTCAGGAAACTGCTTTCAAATATTTCGTAGGTAGTGCACGTATCACTACTAATATTCGCCCATGATTGCAGCTCACCTTCCAAATCTATTTTCATGAATTTTACCTTCGCCTTGTCAGACATTTCCCTTACAAAACCATCCTTGCGTGCTATTAGAAAATTTACTGGGTGATATTTCTCATCGTCTCCAAAACATTTTACCATTCCCAAGTTCATCCACAGAACACTGATCACTGTATAGATTTGATGTGCAACTAAAGAATTCAGTTCACTTTTTATTTCATTGATTTGCTTTTTAACTTCACCATTTTCAATTTTAATCGCAGATTCTACTTGTTCCTTTATTTTATCTACTTCTTTTTCACCTTTCCCTACTCGAATGGATAAGTTGCTAATAGCCTCTGTTGCCTCAGCCATTAGAGCATCTTGCCTACTCATACAATTTTAAGCTGCCTCCCAGATCTGCCTGCAGCTTCTCCACTTTATCACTGAAATTTTTCTCGGCTTGATCTACCTTAGATTTAAGTACACCAACTTCATCAGAAATTTTGCCCATTTCATCCCGAATGGTTTTTAATTTTCTGTCTACCAATCCCTCGATTCCACTAGCAATTTTACCTTCTTCGTCTTTCACAATCAGAGCTATTTCAGATTGAACTGAATTAATTTTTACATTTATGTCACCCATATCAGTTTTAACAGAATCAATTTTTAACTTTATGTCACCCATATCGGTTTTGACAGAATCAGTTTTGGATCCCATATCAGTTTCAACAGACTCAACTTTGGAACCCAATCCTGTATCGTTTGCATTTATTGCAACATCATGACTCCCCCAAATTCATCTCCATTGCCTGATTTTGGACTATTTGCCCTACTAAATTCACCGCCGATCACGCTCTCCCACTCTGACTTCGGGCTAAATAGCTTGCTACTTAATATTAGCGACGTCTATTATTGGCGACTGAATTACAGACTCACACATAATCTCATTATCAGAGCAGGTATTTAGCTTTGTCATGCTGGATCCTTCTGCCATGGTATTGCTGCCAATGCTGCAGTTGAAACTGACGCTGAAGATCTCATAGCATCTGCTGTGGTACTGCAACTGCCGCTGAGTGATGAATCGCCATTGACGATGCCGTTGCTGGCTGGAAACACTTGCTCTCAATGTTGTCTCTTCTTCCTCATTACTTCTTTATTACTTTTAACCACTGCTAAACTCAGTGAGCACAACTGTTGCAAAATTTGTAGCTCAGAGGCCCCACGCAAAATGCCTAAAATGCCACAGACTTGGGACCTAGATCACAGAATATCATTAACTGTGGGAATTACAATTGTAATTTCACAACTATTAAAGAAATGTAATATTCAGTCCTGAACTGATCTCACATTTAACTTTTGCAAGAGGTCCCGCCTATTAAAGTTCAGATAATACTTTTGGAAACCGTTTGCAGAATTCAAATCGAATTCTAAAACTTTCCAGAGTTCATATTTCACAACTAACACTTTCCAAAATCCAATCCTGCTCCAATACTTTGTAAGATTGTTATCCCTCAACTAACACTTTCCAAATTCCTACCCCAGACAAGCACCCAATTGTGAGCTAACATCCAAAAGATGTTCAGGATCACATGCAGTTCCTCTTCGTCAAAATGTCTTGGCTTAGACTCGTCTAGGGGCTGAACCACATGTGTTGCACTACACACCCTAAATTAGACACTTGTGACACTTTGTTTAAATTGTCTAGCTGATGGCAAGTTTCCGAAATACAAAGTTAATATAACACATAGTAACAGTAATAATAATAATATCGGGAACTCAATTAACAGCCCATAAATGATGTAGGCCACACAGTTACGATTTGGTTAGAATAATGTTTATTCAGAAAGCAAACTAATAGCTAAAGTGGTCATAGTTAGAGTTACTGTTACACTAGAGTGCATATCCATTTGACACAGTTCGATCACTCACAATCTCATCACAAAACACAAGTCCAATACTACACCTCGATATTTACACGAGAAGTTAGAGTTCACACCAGGCACGCGGCTGCTCACCGCTCAGAGACTAAGTCCCACAATACCACACAATGCGAAATTTTCTAAGTCGTTTCACTTTCTAGCTGCCTAAAGACCGACTGTCTGCTTTTGCATCTCAATCTGAACAGTCCACTATGGTGTAACTCTTCAGGCTTTCCCGGCGATCTAATGACATCTTGGGTTGTCGGGTGTTCTGCCGGATATCAGCGTCGTACTTGCACGATATTTCGGTCACGTAGCTCGTGGCCTTCATCAGGTGCACCTGATGAAGGCCACGAGCTACGTGACCGAAATATCGTGCAAGTACGATGCTGATATCCAGCAGAACACCCGCCAACCCAAGATGTCAGTCCACTATGGTGTTTGCACCCGAATGGCTGCTCTGCCCGTCCCCAACTGTGTGTCCCGCATGCCGAATATCGTCACTCAACTGACTAGGGCAGTTCCCTTTCCTGAAGCCGTCCATCTGATTGGCTACAGCTTATTCTGCGTTATTTTACATTTTAACATATTTAAATAATCAAAGCTTGACTGCTTTCACATTCTAAACAAAGTAACAATAACATCCATTACATAATAAAAGTTAAATTCTTTTACATAAAACCAATACAGTTTCCTTCTTAGCTTTGAATGGCATGGCCAGTAGCCGTGCACCAATGTGCTTTCGGATAAATAAATAAAGAACAGAAGTAACTATTATGCACTAAACTTAACAACAAATATTCTATTACCTAATGATTTGATAAGGTGTCATGCTGTCATCGTTCAATGTATTTTGTGTGGAGAAAATGATGATCTGACGCTTAACTGAAAATACTAATAATTTAAATTTACTATATCTTTTAAACAAATAAAGTTACAGAGTTTATATTGACAACATTTCTCATTTTAATGATGTGCTTCTATATGAAATGTTGATCATTAAGATTGACCAAAGCGTTGAGATTTTAGCATTCAGGTCTTTGTTACAAAACTTGTTAATTTCACTTTGACAGGAAATCCTGAACTATTACAGATATGATCAATATTCAAGTTTTATTGGGATCACCATGAAAATTTATGAAGGATGGTAAATTAAAATTATTATGGCTTCATTCCCTGAATTACTACAGAATTAAATAGTTTTCATAAATGTTTCCCTTTATGGATGATCTTAGGTCCGCCATATGGAATACTGCTACATCTCCCTGGCCACAAACAGCTTCTACTGGGTTTCCCTATGACGTAGGTTTTCGTCTGTCTCACTCCCACACTACAGCTCTTATTCCTCATTCAGCACAATAAGATTGCTGTGAATTTCCCATCTCGTGGTGAATCTGTGCTCTTTGTGGCACACAGTCTTGGACGACAGAGTTTGTTTCACAATTCCTGAAGGCTGACGCTTTTGGCCATATACTTAAATGAGAGCGAAATGCTCGTTAACTCACAACACTGAGTAAAGTAATGCTTTAGAGTATAGTACGGAAGGAAAGCATGTCAGGGTAGTGGGCTGAAAGAAAAGCTGCTTATCAAAATTGAACAATTCAAAGTTGAGATTGGAATATCAACAATTTTGAAGAGGATTTATTGCTACTCACTGTAAAGATTACACATTGAGCTACGAACAGGCACAATGGTCAGACTGAGCTTTCAGCCAAAGCCTCCTCCAGAACACAGAGGGAAACACACACATCCCCATAAGAAGGCATACTTCCTGCACACATGACTGTTATCTTTGGCCACAGCTGCCAGACTGCAACCATTGCATTGAATGAAAACAGAAATCTGGAGTGGAACAGTGAAGGGAGAGGACTAGAGCTAGCAGGGTATGGGCTGGGGCAGAGAAGAGCACTGTCTGTCAGAGCGTGGAGGCACTAGATGGTGGCAGGACAAGGCTGGCAGGTGCAGTGTCAGGTGCTGTGGAGGAGAAGAGGGAGGGGTTGGAGCAGGAATGGAGAGGAACAGAGAAGGAAAGAGACTGGTGGGTGCACTGGCAAAGAATGGTGCCCATTGAGGGTGAGAGGATTGAGTTGTGAGAAGGTGATAGGACATATGGGGCAGAAACTGTTGGGTGGAGGTTTGTGGGGATAGTAGGTTATTGTAGGTTAAGATCTGGATAATTTCGAGAGTGGTGAATGTGTTGTAATGATAACTACCAACTGCAGAATTCAGACAATCTAGTGTTGTGGGGCATTTTTGCGTATTTTGGCATGTCAGCTTGTATTTTTATCCATCTTTTTCTGTTATCCAACTGGCCTCCCAACCACCTAATGCATTCATTTGCGCATTTTGTATGTCATTTCCCATTTCTGAACTGCCATCTCTGCTACAGTCAATCCCTACTCCATCTTTCCGCATCAGTATAGAAAATTATACTTTTCTCTGGGTAAATGCTGCCTAAGCCATAGAGTCCTTCCAGATAGCCTAATCATAAAAATTCTAGATAGCCTAATGATAAAAATTACTTTCTCTGGATCCCACCCCTCCTTTTGCAGTGATCTTCACTTTTTTTTTTGGATCCTACCAGTCCCTATGCCTCACAAACCTGGTACTGCAAAAACATATCTCCATGGCACAGGCATCTCAGAACATCTCTGAAACTGAAGTCCTTGTTCTCCAGCACCTGGAAGAGCATTCCAGTCACCACTTGCATATGTTATCAAACCTTCTGACATCCTCCTGCTGCCACCTTGGGTCACCACTATGCAACTCCTATCAGTGTTCCACCCCGTCAACCCTTCACAGCAGCCAGACTCTGCGTACCTGACCTTGTCAACTTGCCACCTTCCCCAAAACTCTGTACCAACAGTCCAGTAAATTTAGAGCCTAAATAACCATGGAATACTGTTGTTAACCTTTACACCAAAATCTTGAGCCCCACAGAAGTTTCAGTCCTATCCAAAAATCTCATCTTCAGCCCTATAACCAAATTTAACAACATTGGACCTGTCAAATGCCTACTCCTGACCCCTGCAATGGAAACACTTCTGTTCCATCAATCATTCCACCCAAGCCACCACGTTCCCAATCCTGAACCCTGCCTCTCCCATTTCACACCTCCATTCAACCATGATCCTCAACCCCTCCCACCTGACCAACTCTTGGACACCTTCCAGGAATTCCTTACCTCCAATCTGGCCCCATCATCATTACCTAAGTCCCTTCCTGAAAACACCAGTCTTTCAGCAGAAGAAATGACAGTCATTTACAGCCTCAAAGCAGATCCTCATCTAATCATCCTACCTACAGACAGAGATTCCACCACTGCCACTCTACATCTACATCTATATCCATACTCCGCAAGCCACATGACGGTGTGTGGCGGAGGGTACCTTGAGTACGTCTATCGGTTCTCCCTTCTATTCCAGTCTCGTATTGTTCGTGGAAAGAAGGATTGTCAGTAAGCTCCTGTGTGGGCTCTAATCTCTCTGATTTTATCCTCACGGTCTCTTCGCGAGATATACGTAGGAGGGAGCAATATACTGCTTGACTCTTCGGTGAAGGTATGTTCTTGAAACTTTAACAAAAGCCCGTACCGAGCTACTGAGTGTCTCTCCTGCAGAGTCTTCCACTGGAGGTTATCTATCATCTCCGTAACGCTTTCACGATTACTAAATGATCCTGTAACGAAGCGTGCTGCGCTCCGTTGGATCTCCTCTATCTCTTCTATCAACCCTATTTGGTACGGATCCCACACTGCCGAGCAGTATTCAAGCAGTGGGCGAACAAGCGTACTGTAACCTACTTCCTTTGTTTTCGGATTGCATTTCCTTAGGATTCTTCCAATGAATCTCAGTCTGGCATCTGCTTTACCAACGATCAACTTTATATGATCATTCCATTTTAAATCACTCCTAATGCGTACTCCCAGATAATTTATGGAATTAACTGCTTCCAGTTGCTGACCTGCTATTTTGTAGCTAAATGATAAGGGATCTATCTTTCTATGTGTTCGCAGCACATTACACTTGTCTACATTGAGATTCAATTTCAATTCCTTGCACCATGCGTCAATTCGCTGCAGATCCTCCTGCATTTCAGTACAATTTTCCATTGTTACAACCTCTTGATACACCACAGCATCATCTACAAAAAGCCTCAGCGAACTTCCGATGTCATCCACAAGGTCATTTATGTATATTGTGAATAGCAATGGTCCTACGACACTCCCCTGCGGCACACCTGAAATCACTCTCACTTCGGAAGACTTCTCTCCATTGAGAATGACATGCTGCGTTCTGTTATCTAGGAACTCTTCAATCCAATCACACAATTGGTCTGATAGTCCATAAGCTCTTACTTTGTTCATTAAACGACTGTGAGGAACTGTATCGAACAACATTGTTAATTGGAGTGACTTCCTGGCAGAAAGCCTCTGCCGAATGTCTGATTCCTCCAACTGTAGACTGTGCCAGAGTTATCCCATCCTGGAAGTCCAGCACAACCTCCTATCTTTGCTTAAAGCTTCGCGACCTTCCCAGAACCTCTCCCCTGAATCCATTTCTGTACTCACCCCTACAACACTCGGAGCACACGCATGTCCGCCCCCCCCCTTCCCCCCCCCCCCCCCCATCCCCACCCTGCACATATTCAAACAAGTGCAACTCATACACATGTGACCATCGTCTCTGGCCACTGTGGCCAGATGGTCTTCTGGACTTTCCATTATCTGGAATTATTTATGTTACTCAAATTCATCATTTATAGATTCAAGGAAAATCGTTTTCTGAAATATAATGTCAGTTTCATGAGGTTTCAGTTTTCAAATAAAGATTTATATGTTTTCCTTGTAGGTGAACTGCCAAAACACATCCTGCAGCCTGAGACACATTTGCTGATGAAATGGTTGGAGAGTGTAAACCCAGCACTGGTGATCAACTTACGTGCTAGTTCAGTACATGTTTCTGTACCTTCTGCATCAGGAGAACTTTCTCCCTTGGATAAAAAGGTACGATTATGTTTTTTCTGCAGGATGAATTACATACCTTGTTCCATATAAAGATGCATCAGTAAAAGCCAACATACAGCTGTAACTGGATAACACATGAACCAGTTTGAAGGATTACTGTTTCACAGGTTCATATTTAAACAGATTTAAGCCTATATGAAATTTCTTTTCACTATTTAAAGGAAATGCTGGTCTTGAAGTGGTACCTGCCTTAATTTTTGTTACGTATTTGAAGATAATAATCTAAACAAATTATAATATTTTAAAATAATCAATTAATACCAATTGGATGGGATACTGTACTCTTACAAATCTGGCCTCAGTGGACCTTCATGTAATTAATTGTACTTGAGAATATGTACACAAGACTTCACAACAGTTTTAATTGTGTGTTGTAATTTATATTTATGTCCATGGCTCATGTGACCTGGAAAAATGTAACATCATATTGATATCGACTCACTGTAAAAAAGAAAGAAAGAAAGAAGAAGAAGAAGAAGAAGAAGAAGAAGAAGTGTATCTTTTGTCTCATAATGGTACATGGAGGTATAACTCACTACATTGAAATTCTGTTACATGTAAATCTGAAGCATTTTGCCCCGTGAATGTAAGCACTCTTCTGACATTACAATTCTCTGGCACCAAGAGTCTGAGTTCAAATGAAAAGATCAGACAACTTGCAGAATGCAAACATGGCTCTCAGTTCACAGTGAGTAGCATCCATGAAATCTGATGGGCTTACAAAAGGGAATACGCAAGTAAAATTTGTTCATTTCATTTGATTTGTGTGTTCATTTGGCAGTAGTAAGGAACTGTACTGAACTTAGTGCAGTGCATATTGAGGGGAACAAAGAGGGTGACACTGTGTGTGTGGTTATTTCACAAATGTCCCAGGAAATAAAGTGTAACATCATATTCGAGCCGAGTGTTTTATTTTCAAACATAAAAATACAACAACCATGTTTTTGAAGAATAATGTATCATTTCAAGACATCACTTAGTAACATGCTCTACTTTTCTGGCTACTATTTAGTGTAGGTATGACTAATACAACATGAAAGTCACTTTATGGGTTGAACATAGTTTTGCATATGTGTTAAGATTAAAATCATTTCAATGTATCACAGTAAGTATTTGTATGTAATAACATTCTCTGCTGTGAAGTGTATGCAGCCACCTAGATGTTTTGGCTTTGGAGTTTGTTTAGGATCCAAATAACTTGTTAAGAAGAACAAGTGCTGCAGATTATAGCTGATATAGTATTTTTATATAAGAAGCAGATGAAATAATTAAAATGAAACATTGTTTCAAATACAATAAAACTTGGTCATCCATTTTAATCATGCAATATGTATTCAGATACATAGTATAACAACAAAAACAATCAATTATTGACAAAATTATTTAACTGGATAGATAAAAAATCTACTCACCAAGTGGTGGCAGAGACTGTTGCAATTGGCAAGCTTTTGGAGCCAGTGGCTCTGTCTTCAGGCAGAAGGGTTGAAGGAAAAGGACTGAAGAGGTTTAGGAAAAGAGGTAGATTTTGGGAAAGTCACACAGAACCACTGGTCAGGAGAGACTTACTGTACGGGACCTTCTCATCCCGTATAGTAAGTCGCCCCTGACCCGCAGTTGTGGGTGATTTTCCTGAACTGTACCCCTGTTCCTAGACCTCTCCAGTCCTTTTACTTCATCCTTTTTTCTTCCCCTTCAACTGTACTGCCTGAAGAACAGGCTACTGGCTCCAAAAGCTTGCCAGTTACAACAGTCCTTTATCTGTGTGTTCTGCCGCAGCTTGGTGAGCAGATTTTTTATCTATCGAATTGAATAATTTTGTCAGATACGTAGTGTGATCTTCACCCAGTCCCCCTCTTTTTTTAAGTAGTTTCTGTAATTAAATTATTCTGCTAACATCAAGTGAAATGAATGATTGAGAACTGTATTTTTATTAATTGATTCCATCAATTTCAAAGTTTCCTTAGCCCCAAGCTTTCGGAAATTGTTTCATTGTATTGCTTTTATTTGTAACAAGATTGCTCTTAGTTCAGGCTCCGCATTTGTAAATTAGGAGACTGGATTGTCTGAAGCTGTTTTGGGGTGTTGTACAGGAACTCTGTGTAGTATTTATGGTATTATGCTTAGCACCATTATCCTACTGGAAGATAAGATTGTTATCACCTAGGTAAAAACAAGTGACCAGCCCCATGACTTCACCCGAGTCGCACTATTTATCTTCTCTGGCATAATGATGAAAAATTATATACACGAACCTTCCTCATTGAGTAGTCTACCTATTAGCAAAAACCCTATCAAAATCCCAACAGCAGTTCCTGTGATCAGCCTTTAGATAAATACAGAAAAGTACAGTGGGGGACTTAATTTCTGTAATATGTATAGACTGCACAAGTCAGCATACAGTGTGTGGCAGAAGGTACTTCAGTCCAAACTTATATTTTCCCTGTCTTCTTACTTCTTGCTTTCAATAAATCATTAAGCCATGCTGTTCAGTATTCCTTATATTTCACAACACAGTTCAACTTATTATGCACTCCCATACAAGCACTGACTCACATCCATACCTTATGTTTTAAATTTCTGCAGCTCTTAAGATCATACAGAGCGAGGTGGCGCAGTGGCTAGCATTCGGGAGGACGATGGTTCAATCCTGCATCCGGCCATCCTGATTTAGGTTTTCCATGATTTCCCTAAATCGTTTCCAGGCAAATGCCGGGATGGTCCCCTTTGAAAGGGCATGGCCAACTTCCTTCCCCGTCCTTCCCTACTCCGATGAGACCGATGACCTCGCTGTCTGATCTCCTTCCCCAAAAAACAACAACAACAACAACAACAACAACAACAGCTCTTAAGATTGAAGTTAAAAATATAAGTGAAATAAGTGAACTAAGATCTGATAGAAAAATTATATTGTTTCTTTAAGAGCTGAATAGATTTAGCTTAATGTTACTTGCTATTACTGGCCATATAGTAAAAACTTTTTTTTTTAAAATTAATAAGTGACTAAGTATTGATAGCTTTTTAGTACCACTTTGAAGAAAGTTATATCATTGGATAAATCAAAGGGAGAGCAAATGCAATGCCCTCTGTGGAAAACAGTAAAAGATGTTTGCCTCTGAACACCTTGTTTTCATAGTAACTTTGGGCAGATGTTCCAGAAGAGGTATCAAATATGCAATTATTTAAAGCTGCATGTTGACTATGTGACTACCGCTCTTTGACTGCTTATTTTGAGCTTTCAGGCAATCACATTTTAGACTGTGATTGCTGGATGTATCCAACATGCGGTTCAACTCCTAATGAGTATTTCGTACAGTAATATTATGAGAGTGGTTTGGTAAGTCTGGCGAATTTCTGTGAAAGAATGGAATAATGCACTATGGCATACAGTTGAGGTCACCACAAAGGAAACTATTGACTATATCCATGATGTGATAATGCAAGACCACCAAATGAAAATTCATGAGATTGTTGAGACTATAGGCATCTCAACTGAGTGAGAGCATAATATCCTGTATGGAGATTTGGCTACAAAGAGGATGTGTGAGAGTTGGGTACCGCAAATGCTCACAGCTGAACAGAAGTGCATTTCAACACAATGTCTGGTAATCACAATCCGCAAGATCTTTTGTGACTGATTTGCGACTGTTGATGAAACCTGGATCCATCATTGCATACCAAAATAAAAACAGCAGTCAAAACGATGGCCAGTGGCTGGTGAAAGTGCATCAAAGAAGGCAAAGACCATTTTATCAGTTGGTAAGATTAGAGCTACTGTTTTCTAGGATTCTCAGGGAAAAACTGGAAAAAAGCTGAAGCATAACTGGACCCTATTATGCTTCATTATTGGATTATCTGAAACTTTGATTGGCTGAAAAAAGGCCAAGGTTAACATGCAAAAAAAGTGTTATTTCACCAGGATAATGCACTATCTCACTCATCAGCAATAACACCGGTGAAAATGTCTGAAATGGGCTTTGAATTGGTTCCTCTTCCACTCTATTCTCCAGATTTAGCTCCAAATGACTTCTCCCTGTTCTCTAACTTGAAACTTTGTCTTACTGGGAAGAAATTTTTGTCAAATGAGGAAGTGATAGTTGCAGTCACTGAAGGATCTCTGGACTAAGTGCGTATATCTCTGAGGAGAATATGGTGAGAAGTTAGGTGACATGTTTTTTAAAAAAAAAAAAAAAAAAAAAAAATTCTTTCTTTTTTACCAAACTTATTGAACCACCCTCACATGTTCATTTGCTTACCCAGTCAAGAGAGGACAGCACAGGTTTCACACTTCTGTAGACCCCATTGTGAGACAAATACCAAATCCTAAGCTGGGGCCAAATATTTTTCTTCCTGTTTTGTGTAGATGATTGTTGGTGCATCCCATTATAAGTGAACATAATTTTAAATATAAATTACATAAGCCAATAAGGCATTTTTAATAGAGCTTCTTGAAATATCTGTATGACTTTTATATGTTTGCTACATATTTTAACAATTACGAAGCGTAATTAATGTTGCATGCAGCTGGGTCTCTTCTTGCTTCCTGTTGATGATAACTATAACTAGTAAACCCGATCCTCTTCGAGTGGTCTATGTGCATCAAGCACTGATGATTGGCGAGTTATGTATGTAGCACATGGTTGCCACATTGTTAATAATGCTGATCGTCCCAAATCGCATTGGGGAAGGGGGAGGAGATAACTTCTAATGAAACTGCAAAAATTATCCATAGTACGCACAGCCCACAGTTATTTATTTAGCTATGTTCGAAGTTGAATCTACAGATGACAAACCAATTTCATTACTGGTTTACAATATGACGCTACAATAAGTCGCAGGAGGCCGATTTGTTGCTATGTTCTGAGAATACTTCACACTTGCATTGCAGGTGCTGTGCCAAGTCTGTGGGCACAGTCGTTCACTAGCAGGGTTAGTTTGAAGTGATTACTATTGCATTATGGTCACAGAGTGAGATTTGGGTAGTGCTGCTGTACAACTTTGTGCATGGTTTAAACATAGACCAGTGCTTTGAAGAAATGACTCTTGCACTCAGTGGTTTGTGTCCACATCATACAACTATATTCAGGCGGTACAGAGAATTCCAGAGAGGAAATTTCACTCTGGTGGATGCTGAGACGATGGGAAGGTCATGGTCATCAGATGTGGAGGGAAACATAGATGCTGTGCGGAAAATGATAGACAAAGACAGGCGATTGACCTATAATCAGATAGTGAATGCCTTAGGACAAAATGCACCAGCAATTTGTTCGATTCTGCATGATCATTTGCAAGTACAGAAACATTGTTGTCTCTGGGTACCACATAGACTGAGTGAACAGCAGATGGCATGGCATGTGACTTGGTGCCGAGAGATGTTAAAGAAGTTTTCTAAAGGACAATCTCAGTATGTGAATAACATCTTGATAGGTGATGAGGCTTGGCTGTATTACTATGATGTGCCAACCTAAGACACAAAACAAAGTTTGAGTCTTTGAAGATGATGACACACTCTTAGCTGTCTGAAAATCCCAATCAGTAAAGAAGAAAATGATAACCGTTATTTTCAAATTGAGTGGAATTGTGGAGCGTGCTGATTTGGACACACAGAAGACAGTCATAGCCAAGTGTTACACTGAGCAGTGTCTGTCCAAAGTCATCCAGTCTTCGAAGAGCCTGTGACTGAAGTCAGGAATGGAAACTTGGTTCTTACATCTTGGCAATGCTCCAGCTCACCACGCCAAAGCATGCACTGAATATTTGCAGGGTACAGCACTGAAACTTCTTGAGCCACCTTTTTACAATCCATACCTTGCTCTGCGTGATGTTGCATTGTTCCCGCATGTGAAAATGGAGGTGAAAGGAGTGCTGTTTTCAAGGGATAAGGACCTCTTGAGGGGGTAGGATAATGAGTGTGCCTTATTCCCTACAGAAACTTGGGAGAACTGGTTTAGGGATTGGGGTTGGAGGATAGATAGGTGTATTCAGTATGGCAGAAATTACTTTGCAAAAAAATAAATAAGTAAAGCTGTATTGCATAACTTTCATAGTATCCTTTGTATATATAGTTTTACTGCTTTTTTAATCACCCTACAAAAATGATAGCACATACTGGAGTAAGGTACCATCATACAGCTTTCCTTCAAGGAAGCCATGTTGAGGCTGATTAAAAAGATAAGCATGGTTTTCCTGACTATAATTCTTGTTGTTTTTTATTTTAATTTTCCTTTTAATTTGGCCAAACTATAAGTGAAAGCTTAAATGCATCACATATTGTTCTAAGTACCTAAGCTCATTTGCATAGCATTCTGTTCATGCTTTCATCACTCAGCAATTTACATTCCATGATTAGACTTGAGGAGTGAATTTTGTCCATAGTTACATCTAAATAAAAGTTTGTTGCGAAATGCAAAAGAACTTCTCAAGAGAAACCATGTTACTTTAATGGTTACATTACTGAAAGATCTGAAGTGGTCTACCCAGTCTGTATTTTACGTGATGTACTGTTTTCATAAATGAATTTACCATTACTATTGATCAAAAATTCTGCATTCAAACTGCCAGATCAGACTAACTGTGTATGTGTTTGTTGATGTAGACTTTTTCTCCTTCTGCAGCTTCTTCTGTGCTGGAAGGTAAAAAGGTCTCTCTCAACCAATAAATTATGTAGAGACCTCCTCCTTTAACATTCATATATTGACCGATTCCTTACAGTACTCAAGCAGCTAATACAATACTTTCTGACAAACAAGCTGCATCAATTACAATTTCATTTGATATTAATTGACATTCATTCCATTTCTGCTGTTTTTTTTTTTTTTTATTGTCACAGCAGTTCTTCTTCCACGATGAGCACCATACCTCCAAGACAGGACCTGACAACATGGAATAGACTGCCCAAATGGCAGGTACTGCGAAATGTAGTAAGAGTGCTATTGTCTTGCCAACTTGCAGATACCCTGCATCCATCCACTCCAGAATAAATTCAAATAAAGAAAACAAACTTCTGAACAGCATACCACACTAGCTCATTAATTAAATAAAACTTTTACGGTGGCAATTCATTTGTTTGACAGATGCCACGCAACACATCACTTCCCCTAGGTGATATGTTACACTACAGATTATTCATATTTTTCTGTAATTGTTTTTCAACAGGCTTTGCGAGATTTGGGTCTTCTGTATGCATCCAGAAATTCTGCAGCAGGCCATGCAAATTGCACTACAGGACCAAATGGAAACCCCACAAGTGCTGTTGTGACGGCAGCTGAGTGGAACCCTCAACCCGGTATGATGCAGGTAAGGTTTAATTGCCACCCTTGTAAACTCAAGTAAACACAATGAAAAATTGCAGCACCACAATAAGTTTACACAGTAATAAACAACATACAAACATGATATGGCTACTGGTACTAGTTTTCATGAGAAATCTGGAATGTATAAATTAAGATATGAATCCTACTGAAAGTCCTACATTAAGCAAACAGGTTGGACAGTTTAAGGCTATATTTGAAGAAACTGATATACTTCATCCTAAAAGTCTTAAGTCAAGAAGGAAGTTTTTCTTTTTCAGAAAAAAAGTTCTAATCGTACTGCAGATCTGCAATGCGGCATTGAAAGCAGCATCAGACAGTGGTAACTGCAAAGAGACAAATTATTTGGGTGTGTACAGTATCATGCTCTTGAAGTAATTTCAAACGCGTTTGTTAAGGAACAACATGAGAAATTTCTGCCTGTGAATGCTGAAATTTTAAAAATTAAGGCAGATGAAACTGCTCAAGTGTAAAAAATGAAAAATTTTAAGGCTGGCCACAACTGTATTAGTCTTTTTATGAAGCACAGAGTTTTTCATTTTGGAAGTGAGCTTCACTTTGCAGCAACTACCGAAAAATTATCAAGAAAACTTGTGGAATTTCAGTGCTTTGTAATGAGGTGGTGCACTGATAACCAATACTATCTTGGCCAGATAGGGGATGCTGATCAAACTTCCTTATATTTTGACATGCCGTCAGATTATACAGTTTAAAGTTAAATGACAGAAATACAAGGGCTGTTCAATGAAGAATGATCATAATTTTTTTACGGTCATAATTTCTCGCAATAAAATTTAATCTTATGATAGTCTGTTAGCTTAATGTGCAACAAACATGCCATAGTACTTTCGTTGTTGGGACTCCTGGTTCCCACCTGTTAGAGGCAGACAACGTCAGTATCACCTACCACTGCAATGGGGTAACACGTGAAGAACAGTATGCGGCTTTGAAATTCTGCTTTTGTCTCAACAAATCTTCAGCTGAGGCCTATACAATGTTACAGGAGACCTATGGAGAGTCTGTTCTTCCATACAGAACAGCTCGAAGGTGGTTTAAAGAAGGGCGACAATCAATTTCAAAGGAAGGTGGACCCAGTGCTCCAGTTACTGTTCTTATGGAAGAAATCATGAACACTGTTGCTGTCATTGTGAGAGAGGATTAACGAATTACCTCAAGATCACTTTTTGAACTACTGAACATTTCATTGGATGCCACCCACACATTGTTGACAGAAAAATAACACATGACAGGTGTTTGTGTGCGATGGGTTCCAAAACTGTTGATTCCCAAATAAGAGGACATTCGCATGCAGGTCCGCTTGCAGTTAAAGTTGATGTTAGAGGAAGATCCAGAGTTTCTTTCAAATGTAATCACTGCTGATGAAACTTGGCTACATCATTTTGAGCCTGAGTGCAAACAGCAAAGCTCAGTGTGGAAATCTCCTTTGTCACCAACCTGCAAAAAAGCAAAAGTGGTTGCTTCTGCTGGGAAAGTTATGGTCATCTTATTCTTTGATACTCATGGAATGGCTTATCAGCATGTTGTACCTGCACACACATCAGTAACTGGAAAATACTACAGGGTTGACCTGAAAACATTGCAAGTCCATATCAGGCACAAAAGGCAATATTTCCTTGATGCAGGCTGGATGCTGCACCATGATAATGCGCGGCCATATATTGCCAATATTGTAGCTGGGCCGTATATTGCCAATGCTGTTGCTGAATATCTTGCAAAAATCAAAGTGAAGTGCATCCCTTACCTTCCCTATAGTCCGAATCGGATTTAGCCCCATGTGACTTTTGCCTATTCCATAACATGAAGAAACGCCTTCATGGGAGGCATTATCAATCATCAGAAGCAGTGGTGAAGGCTGCAGAGGTGATTTTGAAGGACCTATCAAAAAATGGTTTCCAGCATGTGTTTTGAAGACTGACAGAAATGCCGGAACAAGTGCCTCACATTCACAGGAGACTGCTTTGAGAAGGACCATCAAAATTATGAGGATGAGTAAAGGTATGTTGTAAAAAAAAATTATGATCATTCTTTACTGAACAGCCCTCATAAACTACTACAATAAAAGTAAACAGAGCAACCATAATTCATGTATACAAATACAGGGTGTACATAAAGTCCAGGACACTTTCAGTTATTTATTGCACAAGAACTAAACATTGCACAGATATCATACATATTGCATTTTGAAGAGAAACTCTGAAACATTTTTTTACAAACATTCGATATGTGAACCATGAGTGACCCAGCAGATGCCAATACAGTAATCAAATTCTTGCCATACCTGTCCCAGCATGGCGATGTTGACTGTGGCAGTTGCTTCCTGTATTCTCCGTGGAGCTCTGCTACATCACATGGTAGATCTCCAATGTGTCCTCACAGAAAAAAGTCACATGGAGTGAGAGCTGGTGATCGGGGAGGCCATTTCATGGAACAGCTGTCCCCTTCTGTAACACAGCTGATCCATCGATGTTGCAGCTCCGTGTTCAGGTACCCATGAACTTCACGATGGAGCTGAAAGATGAACTGAGAGTCCAATTGCATTTGAGGCATCAACCATTGCTGCTACATGTCCAAGTAGGAATATCCAGTGACAGTGCTCCCAGCAGTGAAGAAGAATGGCCCTTACAGTTTTCGATGTGACAAGACACAAAAAACATTTACTTTTGGGGGATCACGCTCAAATTCAGTGCACTTGTGTGGATGCCTTGTACGCCAGATTCGACAGTTATGCCTGTTCGCTTTCCCATTAGTGTGAAAAGTGGTTTCATCGCTAAAAATTAAGTGATCAACAATGCCGTCCCCATCCTCATTCAGTTGTTGCAACTGCGAACAGAACTCAAAATACTTGCCTTTGTCATCGTCACTGAGCTTCTGCACTAGCTCCAATTTGAATGGTTTCATAGACAGCTTCTGTCGCAGTACTTTCCACACTGTCATTGGAGCCATTTCGAGTTCACTGGATGGACAACACACTGACTTCTTTGCCCTCCTTATTAATGTCTCTCGTACGTGCTCCACATTCACTTCACTCACACTGGGATGTCTGCTTCTCTTTGCTGGGCACAAGCAACTCGTTGTAATGAATTTTTTGTGCCAGTGGTGAATGGCTTTCCTTGCTAGTGGCTTCTTACCGTACTTGGTTCTAAACATCTGTTGAACAGCTGTAGCACACTTGTTTGATACACAGAAAGCTCACTCTGCACCTGAAGTCACCGTGTTTGCAACTAGCACTAACTATCGGCAAATTACCAAACTTTCAGGGTTTCTCTTCAAAATGACATATGTATGATATCTGTACAATGTTTGGTTCGTGTGCAATAAATAATTGAAAGTGTTCCCGGACTTTATGTACTCCCTGTGTTGTTTGAACAGCTCCATTTTCAAATGAAATGTGATTCCTGTAAACAATACAAGCTGCAGTTTTGATGAAACAACTACATCTTCACACAATCAAAGCATCCAACGTGGTCGAAACTGGGCATGGGCACATTAGAGTGACTTCACGGGGAAGTATCACCATGGTGAACCATGGATGTATGAATATGGTGAACATAATTTTTTGAGCTATGTAAGTTTGTGACATAATGACAACACCTTTCTTTTTTCACCTCCGTGATGTTTTACTGCCAGTGACAAGAGACGTTTCCTATGAATCTTGAAATCACGTATGCTCTTTGCCATAAGAATAATACAAATGTAAACATAATGCCATATATTCTTCTGTATTAGCTGTTATCTCATTTAATGCCTGTGCACCTAACAAACTCAAGTGAGACAACAGTCAATGCAGAAGAACACATCATGTAATGTTTAATTTGTATTCTAATGCTGAATAGTGATACAGTAAGGGATGGAGCACAACGATTGATTTCTAGCATTGATTTTTAACCCTTCTATGACAATAAAGTCATGTGGTTTTAAATGTTTGAAAGAGAAAATTGTCTTACAGAGTAACTTCGTTTAAAGGTACCTTCACACTGAAAACAAGTCCATCAAACTTGGTTGACAACTGTTTTCAACTCGAAGTTTAACTTAGTATCCAAGTGTTGTCAATAGTTGTTTGGAGTCACGAGTCTGAACAACTAGTTGAGAGAAGTTTTGTCTCGAGGTTGTAGTTTATGGTCAGTGAGCAAAAACATGGCAGAGTTGTGTGACTTGCGCATGCGCATTTTCCGTGCCTTCTGCTGCATTTCTTTCTTCATCTGCTGTGTTTCTTTCGACAATGGCAACTCACAAATTGTCAACAGATCCAACAAGTCAGCCTTTTGTTAGAAACTGAAATGAGGAAACCTCTATAAGATCCTTCTGATTCTGCATATACAGACAGATATAAAAGGAAATATTTGTTGAAAGAAGTTTTGGATAAAATTGGAGTACTTCTTGTGGAGTGTTAAAGGAAATGGACAAATATGAAAAACACAATACCATTGTGAGTATTGTAAAATGGCCAAATTAAAAGTGGGTCTGGCATAGCTGAGATCTACGTTCCAAAATGGATATTTTGAGAGCATTTGAATTATACGGAAGACGTGAACAAGCTAGGGGGAAAAATGTTTACAATCGTAAGTAAAATGTAATTCACTAGTGTAACTGAAGCTGTTGGAAATTTTGTAATTACAACTGTATTTTCACCTGATATTTATTTATTTCTCTTGTCGTATCATTTTGTCAACATCTGATGCAAAGTAGTTTGTAAATTAATGGCTTACATTGTTAATAACTAAAGCTATAAGAGGTTTGTTTGGCATTTGTCTTTTCACTTGTTATTTATTTATTCATATTTCTCTTGCCATTTCTCTTTACCAACATCCGAAACAAAATAGATTGCAAATTCATCCCTTTTCTTTGCGGTTCTTCCTGCGTTGCCTCCCTTTCTCTGAAGAAATTTATTTTGCTGAGACGTCCTCTGACTGTCATCCAAAACCCTGCCTGTTTCTGGATCTTCTACATAAAAACTTCCACTTTGTGAGTAAACTGTGGCACTTTCTTTATTTTTTCTAAGAAAACTGTGCATATACACAGTTGCAGAAGTCATTAATTTTGCTTTTTTCAGGCCTTAAGTGCATAGTTGTTCTAAGACACTGAAAAATTTCTTACAATATTCCAAAAAAATTCTCCACAATTCTTCTAGCACAAGATCTTCAGTAATGAAACATTCTGTCCTGGTTGGCTTTCTCTTGCCATCCTGCATGGGTTCTTCATGTACTCTGAAAGAGCAAAATCTTCACAGTCAGAATCCATTTCCATTGCTTTCCTGTAACAAAAAATAAAAATGCCGAACATGTGTTTACAAGAATTTGAAACTGTTTTCAACAGTTGTTATAAGTTTGCCAAACTTAAAACAGTTGTATGTTTTTGTTTGTTGGAGTTGGTTTTCAGTGTGAAGGTATCTTAAGCTTGACTGCTAAGCTTATGACTTGAACTCAACTACTGTAGCTATCTAATACGTACATCATGTGAGAATGAACCAACTTTGTTTTGATTTTGAAGAACTGGCCTACAACTTCCCTGCCCCCCCCCCCCCCCCCCTCCCCCCTTAGTCTTGAGTCTCATTTTTTGGATGCACATTAGATTCAGATACTTTTTTTTCTGGAATATGAAGTGTTGTGTCTCAGGTGTGGCTTAGATTTGGGTAAATATGGTAGCTTCTTTATTTTCCTTCCAAAAGCCAGAAAAAAAATTGTTTGTCAAAATTTATAATTACAAATTAACTCCTCCTCCCTCCTCCTCCTCTTCCTCTAGGTTTCCAACCAAAATACAGTTCTGTGGCTTGGGCTCCAACTGACTCCCTGGAGCCAGAAATAAACACTGAAATGCTCAACACTTGAATACCTGTATTCCAATTCAGAAGCCTACTTCTCACCATTACACTGTCTTTCCTGATAGCATGTTGACAAGAGCTTGTCCGTCAGTATCATAGCAGCACAGAACATTTTACTATTATTCCGCATGCTGTGCGGACTGCACACAAACACCAGTGATGAAGCAACAGTCCTGCTGCCCCCCTACCGCCCTCCCTCTCTGTGTGTGTGTGTGTGTGTGTGTGTGTGTGTGTGTGTGTGTGTGTGTGTGTTCGCACGCATTTCATATTTTTGTTTATTGTGCACACTTTTCCAGTTCTTTATTGGTTATTTGGGTCACTCTGGCAAAATTTCGGCCAACCAAGCACTGTTGTTGCTGCAGGTAACCACTTCACTTGGTTGGACTATACAATGACTTCAGTATTTTTTTTACACAGCGTAATTTTCGAGGAGTGAGAGGGGAAAAAATGCAATACAAATTGTTGCATTTAGTATAAATTGCCATACATCTGTGCTAGAAAAAGTATCTGTTGATATGTTGTAAGTAACAATGCTGCTTGTAATGCATATTACTTTGAATAATGCAGAATTTGACATTAATGTTGCAGGAATATAGTTGGCGAAATGCTGGTGTGACACAGATGGATGTGTACATTGATTGTTATCGTAAGCCACATGTATCACGGCTACCTGGTATCTGGGATGAAAATCGTGCAGGATTACTGGCCCTGCTGTCTGCTCCACTCATATCTGGACTGTCTGGTATATTTTATTTCTTTTAAAATATGGAACATGTTCTTGCTGAGAAACTCTTGTTACAGGTAGTGCAGCATATGTTTAGAGAATCTTGTGGTAGGTAAACAGGCCACTGATTATTGAAGGTATCAAGTCATTGCAGCGATAGTAGTGTTAATTTTCTTTTATTTCATGTCTATTGTCACTAACTTGTAGGTCTTCAGACTACCGGTTTTGGTCAGCGATGACCATCTTCAGATCTGTTTTATGGTCATTGCTGACTGAAACTGGTAGTCTGAGGACCTACATGTTTGTGACCATAGACGTGAAATAAAATAAATTTA
Organism: Schistocerca piceifrons; assembly: GCF_021461385.2. Lineage (NCBI taxonomy): Eukaryota > Metazoa > Arthropoda > Insecta > Orthoptera > Acrididae > Schistocerca > Schistocerca piceifrons. The sequence continues at coordinate 242,215,010 of NC_060145.1, forward strand.
CTCTACATTTTCAGATCACTGTTCCATTCGCAACCATGTTGCAGCTCGTGAAAATAGTGTTATTTACAAGTCAAAAACATAAAATGTTTAATAATGTAAATTTAAGCATAAAATCACATGTTGTGTTTTAACTTTGCAAATACTTTAGCAGCATAGGAGACCACTCGCCAAAAAGTGTCATTGCATCATGCGTCATCATAAGAGATACACAGAAAAGAAAGAATACTTTCTACGTAGTGCTGACTGGGTGCATAATCCCAGGATTGCAATGCGGCAGGTGGGTGAAGGTGGGGTGGGCGTTTTTGTCAGGTGAATTGGGTACGGGGGGGGGGGGGGCAGGAAGAGTGGTTGGGGGTGGGTAGCTAGTAGCTTGGAGGCAGGCAAGAGTTTATTGGTTAGGAATGCATGTGGTAGGGGTGGAAGCTGCATAGCCTAGGCATGTGGGTATTGGTGTCAGAGCTAGCCCAAATAGACCCATCAGGATCCATGCAGGACAGCATCCCTTTCCCCAGTTAAAACCCAGTCCCACGACCTGTTCCTCAAATGCTGCTTATTCTATGAAAACCACAGTCCTCCAATGTCATAACCATAAAAATTCCAATTTTTGTATCCATCCCCTCCTTTCATAATGACTTCCACCTTTTCACATACCACTAAACCTGGTTGTACAGAAACACACCTCCATGACATAGGCTTCCCAAAATACCTCTGCTCTCTCTCTTTAAGACAATATTGCTATGCATTCCTAATCACATACACCCTATCTGTAAAACTGAAACCATTGCCGTATGACACCCGGAAGAGCTTTGCAGACACCACCTCCACAAATTGTCCATCCTGTTGACATCCTATCCCACCTTGGAGCACCACTATCCAGCAACACCCATCAAACTCACAGTGAACACCCTCAACTTCTCATGACCACACTTAGTTGACCTTTTCAATTTGCTGCAACCTCCCAACTTTTCCCAACACTCTACAAAATCCAGAACCCAAACAAACCCAAAACACTGTTGTCAACCTTTTGGCCAAACGCCTCAATACCACAGAAGTTCCAGTCATTTCCAAAGGCCTCACTATCAGTCCCACACAAAAGTTTAATCATGTTGGACTTGTCAAAGACCTAACTCCTTCTCCTGATGCCTACAGTTAAACACTTCTTTGCCACAAATCCCTACAACCAGAACCAACCTAATCTCAACATTGAATCTTGCCTCTCCCAGTCTATGCCACCATCCAACCATGACCCTCCTCCACCCCCACCTACATAACCACTTCCTGGTCACCTTCCAGGAGTTCTTTACCTCTAACTTGACCTCACCATTCTTCCCCAGGATGCTTCCTAAGAACACTAATGTTTCAGCAGCAGAAAAGACACTAAAACACAATCTCAAAACAGATCCTGATAAAATCATTCTCTCTGTAGGCAAGGGCTCCTCCACTGTTGTGATGAATCAGAAGGCTTCTGCCAACTGCCTGACCCCTCCACATACAAACTCTGCCACAGTTATTCCATCCCAGAAGTCCAACATAACATTCAAAACCTATTAAAATCCTTAGACCCCTCCCAGGACCTTCCCCCAAGTCCATATTCCTCTTCACACAAACAACAACCTGTAAATCTACCCTCTACATCCTCTCTAAAATCTATAAACCCAACAATCTGGGATGATCCATTGTAGCTGGTTATTGTGCTCCTACTGAGAGTTTTCCACTTTTGTTGATCATCTCCAACTCATTGCCTGAAACCTAGCCTCTCACATTAAAGTTACTAACCACTTCCATCACTGACTATCCACCTTGCTCACCCCTTTACCTCCTGGATCCCTCACTGTTGATACCATCTTCTTATACATCAACATTTCCCAGGCCCATGGCCTTCCTGTTATCAAACACTCTCTTCCAATGTCCTTCAGACTCCACATCCACTACATCATTCCTCATACACCTTCCCAGCTATATCCAGACACACAAATATTTCACCTCTGTGGAGAAGGTATGTAATCAAGTCCATTGCACAGCCACAGAGGCCTATGTGGCACCTCCTATACCAACCTTTTCACGGTCCATCTAGAGGAAACTTTCCTTGCCTCTCAAATTTCCAAATACCTTGTCTGTTCAAGTTCGTTAATGATATGTTAATGATCTCTCAGGGCTAAGACACCCTATCCTCATTCCTTCACAAGCTCTACAGCTTCTGTCCCATCCATTTCAACTGGTCCTCCTCAACTCAGCATGCCACCTTCCACAACGTTCGCATCCACCTGTTGGATGGTTACATCCACACTTCTTTCATATCAAACCCACTAACCACCAGCACATACATTTTGACAGCTGTCATCCTTCCAATGCTAAAAAATCCCTTCCATGCACTGTGGTCACCTGGGGATGGCTTATCTACAGCAAGAACTCCATTGCACAGTATGTTGGAGGTCTCATGAAGGCCTTCACAGACAGGCACTATCCCTCAGACATAGCTTGCAAACAGATTTTCTGTGCCATATCCCCACATACCCCTAATCTCCCATCCCCTCCTCCAACAAAGAATCAGCTGCAAACGAGCACCCACCTCATCACCCAGTATCGTCATGGACTGGAGCAGCTGAACCATATCCTTTGCCAGGGCTTTGATTATCTTTCATCATGTTCTGATATGAGGGACATCCTACCTAAATTACTTTCCACCCCTCCCAAAGTGCTGCTCCATCGCCCACCTAATCTACGTAATATCCTAGTCCATCCTGATGCCACTCCTACCATCAACCGCTTGTCCTAGGGATCATACCCCTGTGGTAGAGCCAGGTGCAAACATGCCCAGTCCACCCTCCCAGCACTTCCTACTCCAGTCCCTAACCCATCAAAGGCTGGACCACCTGTGAAAGCAGCCATGTATACACCAATTCTGCTGCAATCAATGCACAGCTTTCTATTACTCTATAACAACAAACCAGCTGCCTACCAGAAAGACTGCCCACCATCAAACTGTGCCCAAGAACAAAGTGACGTGCCATTGGCACAACATGCAGCTGAGCTCAAAATGCTCAGTTTCAGTGGCTGCCTGACAATCTGGGTGATCTGGATCCTTCTCTCCTCTACCAGTTCCTCTAAACCACACAGATGGGAATTATCCTTGCAAGACATCTGTTGCTCTGCTGCAACCCTCTCTGTTAACCAACTATTTCCACACCCTCCACCCAACAGTTTTCCCTTCCTCTGTTCTCTCACCCCTTCCCAATTCATGTGTCTATGTCACCTTCATTGTGTGCCACTCCCCACTGGCTCCAACACTCATGTCCACATGGCTAGCCTGTGAACCTGACACTTGTCCCACCTGCATTCCTAGCCAGAGGGCCATCTGTCTTCCTCCAAATCATTAGCTACCCAACCCAACTCCTCTTCCTGTCTTCTGCCTGTCTTCCCCTCTTTCCACTCCACCCCACCTTAGTCCACCTCCTGAACTGCCATCCTGACACTGTGCGTCCAGATGGTGCTATGTAGGAGCAATATGTGTACTCTAGCTTGAAATTATTTATTCCAAAAGCTAGCAAGTTTTCTTTCTTTTTTCTGTGTTTTCTCAAGGACTCAACACTTCTGCTTTTTGACGAGTGGCCTCCATCACTCCTAAAATATTTGCATTCTGCCAAAACTTTCCTACTATAATTATGTTTTAACTTCACTCTTTATGTTACACATGCTTCTAACATTGCAACTAAGGCACTTCTGGTAGGTTGCAGATCATACTCACTCACTTCATTGACTTCTGTGAAATGTAACAATCCCATGCCATTCTCAATTTCTGTCTTCTGTTTTCTCTCTTTCGCACTGCTCCTTTCCACCCAGTGATACCCATCAGTCTGCAGTCTGAGGTCACGTACTTCTTGATAATACAGTGGTGTGGAGAATTCCATCTTCCTGTCATACATCTGACCGATTATTCTACCATTCTGAAAACATACCCTGCCCATTCAATTGTCTTGCTTTTGCATTGATCACTACCAAGAGCTCATCCAGCTACCGTATTTACTCGAATCTAAGCCGCACTCGAATCTAAGCCGCACCTGAAAAATGAGACTCGAAATCAAGGAAAAAAATTTTCCCGATTCTAAGCCGCACCTGAAATTTGAGACTCGAAATTCAAGGGGAGATAAAAGTTTTAGGCCGCACCTTCAAATCGAAACAAAATTGGTCCATTATAATACGAGACACAATTTAGGTCGAATGAATGACGAAACAGCTACAGTAGTTTGGTTCGAGTCGTAAGCTTAGCAGTTAAGCTTAACCAGGTAGCCATTGCTATGCGTCAGGCGCTCCGTCCGTATTTATACGGGTACCCTTCCTTTTTCACGTGCTTCGTCTGGTTTGAATTGATTACTTATTTTTCTTTGATCTGATAAGTGCTGTTATGTGTTTATGTCACTCTAAGCTGAAAATGCATTACTGTACTGTGTCATGCATTGTTTGTCACATTCTGATAATGAGTGTTTACAGCCTGTCGCCGCTCGCGGCATGGCTTGCTCTTGTGCGTGGTTACTTACACTGCTGCTTTCTTTGATAATGATCAACAAAAACCAAATAATAGACTGCATATGATGGAAGATGTTCTGAACGAGAGTTTAGCGAACATTTTTCTCTGTTTGAAAATCTTTGCAGACGCCTCTTTAGTACATTATATTCTGCACAGAAATTAGTCATCTTAGATTTAAAAATCTAGTCAATTGCTGTGCTTCGTTTCTGATTGTATCACTGTTAGGCATAAGAATAATACGAATATAAACATAACATGATATGTGTATTCTTCCGCGTTTGCTGTTGTCTCGCTCTAGTTTCGTAGTTTATTAGGCAGACAGGATTTAAATGAGACAGCAGAAAACACGAAAAAATACATGGCAAAATGTTTATATTCGTATTATTCTTATGGTGAAGAGAATACTGCATGTGATTCACAATTCATAAAAGTTCCTAGTAGCAACCATCTCTTCTCAAAGGTAGGAAAAAATTCAGGACGTAGAGTTTCCCTTATTGACAAACATCCCAAACAGTCTTGCCAGTCGGATTTTCGTAGTACATTGAACTGCTGCTAGAAGATGAACAATACGAAATTTCTATTTACTTCGTTGGATAATGTATGAAAGTGCAGTGGTCGAAACTCGGGGCGGAGAAAAAAAAACTCGTTTTCCACCTTTTTTTTAAATTTATTTACTGACGAAGAGGTTTTGGCGCCAGTATTTATCTTTGTGCCTGCAAAACATGCCTGTTGTAGTGCTACATATATTCGATGGCAGAAGTTGGTTGTGGCGGCACCTACCAACATTTTTCAGAACTTCCGCTTACTTTGCACTCGATTCTAAGCCACAGGCGGTTTTTTGGATTACAAAAAGGGGAAAAAAGTGCGGCTTAGATTCGAGTAAATACGGTAGCTTAAGCAGTTCTTCATTGGATCTCCAAACCTGTCTGTGTGCTGCTTGCTCTGTCTTTTTTTCCTGTATATCATATTTGAAGACAGAGAGCTGGTGATCATCTCTTTTTTGGTTATGCTCTAAGTTTCAGCTGCATACAGCAAATGTGTTTAGGGCTTCAGCTTGGTTCTTCTGGTCATGGGTTTGGAGGATAGAAGGTTTGAAGGGAAAGTACAGTTTGTTCATATTCTATAGTCTAATTTGATTATTGACTTGTTCCCTATTGCAGTAAGGCATTTGAAGTTGAGATTGTTCTTCAGAGTGTAGATTTTTATGTAAATATCATCATATTCTTTAGTCATGTTGTCCCTTTGTATGATAGTGTATTCTGTCTTTTCCTCATTAAATTTTAAATCTATTTTCATAGTGATTTCATTTAGTTTCTTGAACAGTGTTGCAATTTCACCACTTTTTTCCTGTTAAAATTGTCATCTGCAAAGTCCAGTATATTTAATTTTGTGATGTTCCCATTTGTTGCTTGTTTGGTTTCTCTTACCACTTTTTTATGACAAGATTGAGTGACAAGATCGAGTTTAAGTGGGAATACCACATCACCTTGCTTCAGTGCAGAAGGATCTGAGTAGTTACTTTTATTGTTGACAATAATGCTTGACTTCACTAAATCTGATGCCACATTGTGTTGTTTTCTGTAGATCTTTTCACTCCTCTAGTCTATGTAGCACCTTTATACTATCCAGCTCTTCTTATATCCAGGACATGGCCTTTTGGCTTCCTCAATACATATGTAGAAGTGACATCTTCTCCTTCCACCTTTGTGGCATTTCTTTTTCAGGTAACTTGGTAACCTCTTTAGACAGTTGAAGGAAGTTGAGGAGGGATTGCTCATACAATGGGTTCTGTCCAGCTCAAATTTAAGCCTCTCCTTATTAGCAGCCATATCACAACACACAGAGATTGATGATTGGAAAATTGGGAATGAGGAGCTGGGAGTGGAAGTTGTCAGGCCAAGAAAAAACATCATTCCCCAAGAGAAACCAAAAATTTATTTACTCTGGCCAGTACAGCATTAATAAGATAAGAATCATTAAGAGTTGCCAAAAGGCTTATAATAAAAAAACACTGTGCGAAAGAGACACTAAATACTTTTACAGCAGATTGGATAAACTATACAACTAGGTGGTAGCCCCTGTCATCAGTATTGGATGTATACCTTGCCTGAGTAAGTTCTCACAGTAACTGGCGTATTGTAAAATTTATAAAAAAATCATTAAGACCTACACATAACAATTTTGCACCCAAAAAGAAAGCCAGGGCAAACACCTTCATGTGCTCTTAAGCCCCCCAAATATCTAAAATTAGTAAAACATTGATAAACATGCTTTATATTAACTAATACAATCAATATGGTGATTAACCCATAGGAAAAACATCTAGCAAAATTAATAAAATTACAATTTTGAGCTTTAGGAAAAAGTAAGTTAAAGTTAATCAGCTGATAAATTCATCTCGGGTTATCAGCCACCACTTGGCTGATAACTCAAGAAGAATTCATCTGTGGAATATGCCGAGAAAGACCGCAATCGCAGTTAATCAGTTTGTCCAACTCCAAAATACAGAACAGGCATTGTAGCAACTGATACTGCATGACAGTCCATGCAAAACCGGTCAGTATGTGTGTCAAAACACAGAGTTAGATGTTCAGAAATATGCTCACCAATTTTAATTTCCCTATTGATGGTAGCTGATGCATGGGAAAAAGTTGGCAGCAGCAAGTTCCTCAGTCATCCAGCCTCTGCCTGCCCCTAACCAGAGCTCTAGAAGTCCTACAGATTTTTGCAAGCATGTATGCTTCCTCTTATAGTCCGTGAGACGAGTGATTGGTACTGACAGTTCCGGCGGGCAGACGGCGCTGTTGCCGAACGTGGCTCACAGCATGCGGTGCCCTGTCTGCTACACGCATTCTCTAGCAGCAGAAATAAAAGCGAGACAAAATACAAGTCGTATTGGTACGCGTGAATTTATTTAAAGTTGATGCTTGAAATATATTAACTCGAAAACTGATAAGAGCTATTTAGTACAAGTATCTAAGATGCTGAAACATAATAAAGTTATTTGTTAAACTTCACAACTGAAATGAAAACTATTTTCGCAAGTTGTTGAACATTAGCAGTTTTGGTTTCCATTGTTAAGTATTAGCATTATTAATTTGTTCTACTACAAGCTACAGAATAATTGGTCAGTGTATTAAGAGTTATAATCTGAAGAAAGTACTCACAATATGATGATCTGGTTGTAGATCGATAGCAAACTCCCTCCTTACATTCCTGAATACGTTGTAGTTACTGTAATGGAAAAACACCACTCACGTCACTGTCAGAATCTGATTTGACATTGTCTTCCTCAGCACTACTCGAACTATCACTGCTCTCTCCCAGATGTATAATTAAATTTTCGATGCATTCTTCCACAACCCCTTCGGTTTTGGGCGCCTCTCTGATGGCACTTGCAGTGCTGTTTACAATTTTAGCCCACGTCTTGCTTGTCGCTTTATTGATAGCTGCTGGAAGGAGAGTTTCCACTTCAGAGATCGTGAATTTTTTATTGTTTGCAGCAATGTAATTTTTTATCTGCGCCCACACTCCTTCAATTGCATTGAAGTGACAGTGGTATGGAGGAAGCCGAACGATTTCATGCCCATGCCTTTTAGCAATCTCGTCAATTACGTATGTTGGAAATTGGGGTTTCTTTTGTGCCACAATTTCGAGCAGTTCCGCCTTCCTTAAATCTTCTCTGAAATCTACTTTTCGCCGTTTCAACCACTGAATGATATCGTCTTTTTTTGTTGCCAAGGTTGGTGCCTTATCGTGAACAACGGAATGATAAGGCGCTTTGTCCATAACAATCACTGATGGACTTGTCAGATTCGTCATAAGCGATGTCTCGAACCATTCTTGAAACACTACACTGTTCATTTCTTTATGGTAATCTCCCGTCTTTTTTGACGGAAACATTTTCAAGCAGTTTGGCACAAAACCTTTCGATGTTCCTGCATGTAAGACAATAATACGCCCTCCTTTGCCAACAGACACTGCCATTGTCCCCTCGGGCGTTCCATCATTCCAGCCTCTACGTAAAGAATGGCTGGCATTGACCCAAGTTTCATCTAACCACACTATACTTTCGAATTCCACACCCATGATTCTGCGCAGAAATCTGCACCGCCATGCAACTACATCTGTCCTTTCCATTAATATTTTGCGTCTGTTAAAGCCTATGTCTTTCAACACTGTACGCAATGAAAATTTGCTCCCTTTAAAAAGATCGTCTTTCTGAAGCGACACCTGTAATTTAGATAGAGTGGGGTGTTCCCTTCTCTTATAATAGCTGTATATATGACGACGAATAGCGTCTTTCTGAAAATCGTCCAAAGCTGTCACCTGCTTATTTCTCAGTCGCTTCTTTCCTGGTGTGTGCAGCTTTGTTGTGCCACTCTTATCACAATCTACACTATACTGTTCTTTCCCTATCTTTACAACAGTGTTCTTACTTATTTTCAATGCTGCTGCAGTTCTCTTCACAACCTGAACAACAGGAATTAAGGGCCCACCTTTGTCCTTTTCTTTCTCAAAGTAATCCCTCACAGACCACACAAATTCACGGGCCTGGGTGTGTAGCACACTTTTCTTCCTCCGTTTCACTTCTTGTGTTGGGCTGGTACTACCCGCCGCACTAGACATTGTTTACAATGAAACATAAACAAAGAAACACTAAAAACAACAAAAACGAAATAAACTGCGAATTCAACTTCAGAGAAACGACGAACGACCGCACCGCCTGCACGCGAGACACTGGTAAGTTTCATAAGCGCACGCGACCGGGTTTCAGAGCGGCAACGTGGCCCTTGCTACCCGCTCAAAGTCAGGCCGTCATTGGCTGCCTGCCTGCAGTCGCTAGGCAATGGAAAGACGCTACCGAGCTGTCAATACCAAAGACTCGTCTCCCAGACTATAGGAGTCTGCACAGCCCTGGCACGTGACACTTGGCAGACACTACTTTGCCAATCTGCTCCAGTATGAACATCAAAACAGAATCAGTTCCAGCCTGTACAGTGATCCCTGTAAAAGCCTCACAAGCAGACAAGTTGTGCCATATCTTGGGATGCAGCAGAACCCGTTGCTGGTAACTACCACAGACAATAGTGGAAAACCACTACTGATATGAGCCAACACCACTCAATAGTGTTACAGCCAAATAAGAAAGTTTATATGTTGGAGTAGTCTTCAAGTCTATACAAGGGCGATGTACTTGAGGACAATATTATGGAAATGGAAGAGGATGTAGATGAAGATGAAATGGGAGATATGATACTGCGTGAAGAGTTTGACAGAGCACTGAAAGACCTGAGTCTAAACAAGGCTCCCGGAGTAGACAATATTCCATTGGAACTACTGACGGCCGTGGGAGAGCCAGTCCTGACAAAACTCTACCATCTGGTGAGCAAGATGTATGAAACAGGCGAAATACCCTCAGACTTCAAGAAGAATATAATAATTCCAATCCCAAAGAAAGCAGGTGTTGACAGATGTGAAAATTACCGAACTATCAGCTTAATAAGTCACAGCTGCAAAATACTAACACGAATTCTTTACAGACGAATGGAAAAACTAGTAGAAGCCAACCTCGGGGAAGATCAGTTTGGATTCCGTAGAAACACTGGAACACGTGAGGCAATACTGACCTTACGACTTATCTTAGAAGAAAGATTAAGGAAAGGCAAACCTACGTTTCTAGCATTTGTAGACTTAGAGAAAGCTTTTGACAATGTTGACTGGAATACTCTCTTTCAAATTCTAAAGGTGGCAGGGGTAAAATACAGGGAGCGAAAGGCTATTTACAATTTGTACAGAAACCAGATGGCAGTTATAAGAGTCGAGGGACATGAAAGGGAAGCAGTGGTTGGGAAGGGAGTAAGACAGGGTTGTAGCCTCTCCCCGATGTTGTTCAATCTGTATATTGAGCAAGCAGTAAAGGAAACAAAAGAAAAACTCGGAGTAGGTATTAAAATTCATGGAGAAGAAATAAAAACTTTGAGGTTCGCCGATGACATTGTAATTCTGTCAGAGACAGCAAAGGACTTGGAAGAGCAGTTGAATGGAATGGACAGTGTCTTGAAAGGAGGATATAAGATGAACATCAACAAAAGCAAAACAAGGATAATGGAATGTAGTCTAATTAATTCGGGTGATGCTGAGGGAATTAGATTAGGAAATGAGACACTTAAAGTAGTAAAGGAGTTTTGCTATTTGGGAAGCAAAATAACTGATGATGGTCGAAGTAGAGAGGATATAAAATGTAGACTGGCAATGGCAAGGAAAGCGTTTCTGAAGAAGAGAAATTTGTTAACATCCAGTATTGATTTAAGTGTCAGGAAGTCATTTCTGAAAGTATTCGTATGGAGTGTAGCCATGTATGGAAGTGAAACATGGACGATAAATAGTTTGGACAAGAAGAGAATAGAAGCTTTCGAAATGTGGTGCTACAGAAGAATGCTGAAGATTAGATGGGTAGATCACATAACTAATGAGGAAGTATTGAATAGGATTGGGGAGAAGAGAAGTTTGTGGCACAACTTGACCAGAAGAAGGGATCGGTTGGTAGGACATGTTCTGAGGCATCAAGGGATCACCAATTTAGTATTGGAGGGCAGCGTGGAGGGTAAAAATCGTAGAGGGAGACCAAGAGATGAATACACTAAGCAGATTCAGAAGGATGTAGGTTGCAGTAGGTACTGGGAGATGAAAAAGCTTGCACAGGATAGAGTAGCATGGAGAGCTGCATCAAACCAGTCTCAGGACTGAAGACCACAACAACAACAACAGTCTTCAAGCCCAATAATCATCCTATAGATGTCATTGAGGGCTATATCTACATTAGCGTGAAATGACCTGTACCATATTGAGGAACCATATTTAATGGCAAAAAAAAAAGATAATGATGATTAACATTATCCAAGAGTAGGAGCCTATGTGCATTACCATCAGTCCCAAATCTGATTGCTTTGTTTGGAGATTTTTAATTTGTTACTCTTACACTGGTTTTTGATGTGTGACATTAAAGGGTTTGGTCTTGGTTCTTATTCTAAAAACACTACAGATTTACAAGGCCAGTGGTCAAGTATGTAGTGTCAGTCAGTGCCATTCATTCTTGACCTTCTTAGAATAATATTCTATTTGATACACTGAACATTAAGTTCCGTGTCATGATGAGAGATGTCTGATAACCATGAGCCATTGACACTTTGGACCTATTCTTTACAGCCTCAACAAATCAATTATATGAATCAACCTTTAAATTCAGCTGGTACCTGGATAATGGTATAAGGATGTGATTGTACATATTTCAGTTTCCTCCATCAGAACTGCATAATTTTCCATTTCACTGAAAACAGTTTGTATGATTTGCATACTTGGTTGAACAAAGATGGCACTTCCATATTTGCATTGGGTCAGTAGCTAATTGCTGTACGTTTATTTTCGCTGCAAACGTATTATAGCTTCCGTAAGACTCTTGTATGTGCTGTACTGGCAGAGATATTCCATTGTTTCCCCTTTTGGTGTTGACATCAAAATTGAAAGAAGAAATATTAAAATAATTGTATATCTCCTTTGAGCACAACCATTGCCTCAGGTGACCCACAGAAAACTTAATCAGAATGAGCTAACAAGAATTTATACCTGCTCCTCCTGACTGCCGTGCAAGCCAGATCCATAAATATGAACACACTATAACCTTGCTGGAGCTATTATTTTTCATTCACTGTCAATGATAATTATTTTTCTGCTTATGGCGTGGATAAATATTACAAAATAAAACCATCACACTCTTTTATAAGCGCAGTTATCAGAGATATTTTAGTAAATTGATTTAACATAACTGAATAATTGTAATGTTCTTTGCTTAGGACCAACATAACCTCACATGCTTTTACAAGGTTGTCTCAGTGCAGAAGAGTATGAGCAGGCTTCAGCATTTTAAAGCAATTTCTAAGTACCATATGCAGCAAGCCCTAAGACAAGACAGAATGTATTTCATTTTCAGTAAAGAACAAAGAGTTATGCTTTAATCCATACTTTTTTTAATGCTTTTCTTGTAATTATTAATATTATTAGTAAGGATAAAAGTACCCTTCATCTTTTTCATTCCTGTGTTAGACTGGTGTAGTTAGCACTTAAAGAATGGTTCTACATTCCATATACTAATGATGTATCTAATAACACGGTCAGAAATAATTATTAATTAACCAAAACTGTAACAATACTGCTTTTTCAGGTTATGTGACAGACAATGCTAATTCACCGGTGGCTCATGCAGAGATTAGAGTGGCAGGAAATCAGTTTGTTGCAAGAACAACAGAATTTGGTCATTTCTGGAGACCGCTTCCATTCAGAAACACTGAACCTGAGTTGGAAGTAGCAGCTTCTGCTCCTGGTTACCTGTCAGCAGCTCGCCTTCTTCAGCTTCCGGAGTCAGGGGAGATGCACACACCATCAGCTTTGATGTTCCATATAGAAAGGGATGCCCGTGTACTTGGCATGCCACGGCTTGCCTTTGTTGTTGTGGCTGGTAAGTGTTTTGTGAATATCCTTTTATTGAAGATTATTGAAAATACTCCATAAGCAATGAACAGATGATACTGCACAGATTTTAAAACAAAAGCTGCCAACAACCCAATGACTGGTTTGAACACCACAGTGCTTTACTAGGCATAGTCCCCTTCTTGTGATGCAATTTAATGTGGAGTCTGAACTATGATGCAACTGAGCATTTTTTAGAGATAAACAGAGATGAAAGATGGGACAAATGGCAAATAAAAATCCTAGGACTGTTCAGAGATTGAACCAGACACCTTTAGATTTGTTGTCTGGTACTTCAAAAATGAGCCTTTGTACTGTACAGCTACATTCCAATAAATTTACTTCTTGGTTTCACAAATGGGGAAATAAATGTTGTTAGTGCAAAGGGAGAAAGTGAGTGGCAGCTTAGATATTAAAATTGTTAAAGAGGGGGATGGCAATATGGTGTTCATTCATAGTAAGGCATGCTGTCTGGTGTTGATGACATGTTCCTGTAGTTTTTTACATCATTAATGAGACTAAATACACCAAAGGTTTCAAGTGTTCCAACAACTGAACATACAAGAGATTAAGATGCGGGAAATGAGCTAGCCAATGTACTGCCCCCCCCCCCCCCCCCCCCTCTCCCCTCCCCCGACCCATCCAGTGCTCTTTAAATGTCTGTGTAAGGTTTTCTGTGTCTTTTGAGAGAAATTTGTCTGACTCTCCATCATGTGTGAACCACATCTCCAGTTGTTGGACTGGTACCTCCTCCAGCAGGACAGGCAAATCGTTTGATAGGAACCAAAGATACCATGCACCAGTGAACCTGTTTGGTAGTGTGGTAAGATTCTGTTAGTCTGTTGCCAATAATTTCTGCCCATACATTAACTGAAAATAGGTGCTGATGCCTTGCTTCTTCAACTGTATGTAGATTTGCATTAGCCCACAAGTTGGTTATGAAAATTGACAATTCTGTCTCACATGAAACCATCCTTATTTGTGAACAGTATCTTTGTTGTGAAAAGTGGATCTTCACCACATGTTATTAACAGGCATTGGTGGAACTGCATTCTGGCAGGCACGTCTTCTTGGCCATAGGGCTTGGACATGCTGTACATGATACAGGTATAGCAGCTGTTCAGGATTGATCAGGCTGAAGGATGACTAACCCCAATAAATCGTGAAATTCTATACACAAGAGTTCCATGATCTTCTTCCACTCATTGAAATACGTGCTTCTCCACAACAAGTGTATGAATGGTGGAATATCTGTCACAATCTGCCATTGGTAGAGGTATGGGTGTGGAGTCTCTTAATCGCCAGAAAGAACAGCTAAATAATTGTGCAGGTGATAGGCTGTGTTCTTGGTATTTTGCAGCATTTGGAACATGGACTAAACGGTTGCTTCCATTTGCTAGACTATAACAGAAGACCATGCCTACCATTTCCCATGTGGAATAATGGGCTTCTATTACACTAGTAAGTACAGAGATAAAACTACAGTGTAAAAATACTTCCCAAACTCGTCAAAACACAAATTGCTTCTATTAGAACTAATGTATGCACTGTACTTACCAAGAAATGTGAACACGGTTTACAGGAATAACACTAACAGATGTTTACTGCTACCTGTATCCATGGACACAACAGAGGAATGTGTTGCTATTTTTTTTTTTTTACTGTATTCTGTAGGTAATTCATTGTAGCAAAGAGCTTGCAGTGCAAGAGGTGTTTCACAGTGGCAAAGATGTACAAGAGCTCATAACTTGTAAGATATGTACACTCCTGGAAATGGAAAAAAGAACACATTGACACCGGTGTGACAGACCCACCATACTTGCTCCGGACACTGCGAGAGGGCTGTACAAGCAATGATCACACGCACGGCACAGCGGACACACCAGGAACCGCGGTGTTGGCCGTCGAATGGCGCTAGCTGCGCAGCATTTGTGCATCGCCGCCGTCAGTGTCAGCCAGTTTGCCGTGGCATACGGAGCTTCATCGCAGTCTTTAACACTGGTAGCATGCCGCGACAGCGTGGACGTGAACCGTATGTGCAGTTGACGGACTTTGAGCGAGGGCGTATAGTGGGCATGCGGGAGGCCGGGTGGACGTACCGCCGAATTGCTCAACACGTGGGGCGTGAGGTCTCCACAGTACATCGATGTTGTTGCCAGTGGTCGGCGGAAGGTGCACGTGCCCGTCGACCTGGGACCGGACCGCAGCGACGCACGGATGCACGCCAAGACCGTAGGATCCTACGCAGTGCCGTAGGGGACCGCACCGCCACTTCCCAGCAAATTAGGGACACTGTTGCTCCTGGGGTATCGGCGAGGACCATTCGCAACCGTCTCCATGAAGCTGAAGCTGGGCTACGGTCCCGCACACCGTTAGGCCGTCTTCCGCTCACGCCCCAACATCGTGCAGCCCGCCTCCAGTGGTGTCGCGACAGGCGTGAATGGAGGGACGAATGGAGACGTGTCGTCTTCAGCGATGAGAGTCGCTTCTGCCTTGGTGCCAATGATGGTCGTATGCGTGTTTGGCGCCGTGCAGGTGAGCGCCACAATCAGGACTGCATACGACCGAGGCACACAGGGCCAACACCCGGCA
The DNA here is from genome assembly GCF_021461385.2 of Schistocerca piceifrons. NCBI lineage: Eukaryota > Metazoa > Arthropoda > Insecta > Orthoptera > Acrididae > Schistocerca > Schistocerca piceifrons. Next base: position 242,230,653 of record NC_060145.1, read on the forward strand.
TCATGGTGTGGGGAGCGATCTCTTACACTGGCCGTACACCACTGGTGATCGTCGAGGGGACACTGAATAGTGCACGGTACATCCAAACCGTCATCGAACCCATCGTTCTACCATTCCTAGACCGGCAAGGGAACTTGCTGTTCCAACAGGACAATGCACGTCCGCATGTATCCCGTGCCACCCAACGTGCTCTAGAAGGTGTAAGTCAACTACCCTGGCCAGCAAGATCTCCGGATCTGTCCCCCATTGAGCATGTTTGGGACTGGATGAAGCGTCGTCTCACGCGGTCTGCACGTACAGCACGAACGCTGGTCCAACTGAGGCGCCAGGTGGAAATGGCATGGCAAGCCGTTCCACAGGACTACATCCAGCATCTCTACGATTGTCTCCATGGGAGAATAGCAGCCTGCATTGCTGCGAAAGGTGGATATACACTGTACTAGTGCCGACATTGTGCATGCTCTGTTGCCTGTGTCTATGTGCCTGTGGTTCTGTCAGTGTGATCATGTGATGTATCTGACCCCAGGAATGTGTCAATAAAGTTTCCCCTGCCTGGGACAATGAATTCACGATGTTCTTATTTCAATCTCCAGGAGTGTATTTTATAACCCATAAGGATCAACATGGTGCAGTGATTAGCACACAGCACTCACATTTGGGAGGACATTGGTTCAAATCCACATCCAACCCATCAGATTTAGGTTTTTCGCAATTTCCGTAAGTCACTCTTGGCAAATGACAGGATGGCTCCTTTGAAAGGGTACAGCCAATTTCCAGACCTTGAAACAATCTGACTTGTGGTTCGTCTCTAATGGCCTCAATGTCAGCAGGATGTTAAACCTTGCTTCTGCTGCCTTTATAGCATTGTGCTATGCCAATGTACAGTTCAAAGTCATAGTTTTGTGTCATCAGGATTGTCTGTTGTTGCTTAACAGAAAGCCCTAATGATGATGCTGTCACTTCTAAATGTATGTTGGCATAATAAAATGACATTAGACTGTAGACTGCATTTATTATTGGATCAGTCTGTGAGGAAAGAACCAGTGGTCTGGTTCTGGAGATCTTATATTTTGATAATTTTTTGTTACATTGACCATCAATTTTGTCTGCATGAAAAATCCCAAATTAAAATTTTTTGAATCATTCAGTTTTGAGTAATTAATTTTTAAAGTTTCCAAAATTGTATGATTTTTGTAATGTTTTGAAACCTTAAAATGGCCACATTTTAAAAACTGATGTACAGACCTAAAATTTGTACCTTTTTTTTATAAGCTTCAATAATATGTACTACTTTTGATTGTTCATAAAAATGCTGAATTTTCCAAACCATTTTTTTAATTTTTAAAATTTCAAAATAGGAATTTTTGTTTTGTTTTGAAAAAAATGTGCATTAGTCATACTATTTTTCAAATGTGTGTGTGTATGTGTGTCAAATTTTATGATGGTGTTCCAGTGGGAATGTACTAAAACAGATTTTATTTTACTATTAAATGCAGTAATTAGTGCGTAGTCAGTATGACTCTGGAGTTAGTAGTAAGTTTTAATGGAAACCTTAAATGGCAAAAACCATTTAAGACTCTTTTTGTCTTGTATTTGGTGACAATCTATTACATGATCAGAATTGCACATTTAAATTTAAAATCAGTTTTGGATTTCCAGTAACTGGAAATATTTTTACATCAACTAACACATGCTCAATAAACACTACAAAAATTTACTGAATGATGCCTTTTTTACAGATGCATTAATATTAATAACAAAACATTGGTGTAGTTATTATTTAACAGTGTGTTACTTGTGAGTGCCTTGCAATCAGAAATATCCTACTCATCTTCAACAAGAAAAACACCATGGTGATGCAAATACAACATCTTATATATTTCAGGCTTCTTTTGAATGACACAATCTAGTCTTCTCAAGCAGTACTGATAGAGTATTGATGTAACAACACATACTTTTCCGATATAATCTGTGAAGTTTTTTGTATCTCTTTATTAGATATTCTGTGTGTCCTTCAGTGGCAGTTATGGCATGTTTTGGACTAAGATGAGGTCTGAACTAAGAGTCAATTTATCTGGTCTTCTAGGGTCTGAAAAAGGAGGAGTTAGTCCACAAGAAAGCATAAATAATAGGTTTAATTCTTCTTTTTTATCTCTTGTTAGCAAACAAGCTATCTGCAGTTTGTTGTCATAAGCACCCAACAAATCCTGTAATGTGTTTTTAAAGGCATCTATACTCACTTGAATATTAGAACATCAAATGCTTAAAATTAGAAACAACTTTTGCTTTAACTTTAGCATGCTGTGTGTCCCTGTGATTGCTATCATTTCATAAAATATTTTTGTCATGCTCTAGACTGACCATTAGGGAACAACAATATGTTAAAAGCAGATGGAGACACCTGAAGAACAGTATTCAAGAAGTAACTTTCAAAGCTATAGGAAAAAGGATATGACCTAACAAAATTTGGTTTAACATGAAGTGCCAAAAAAGTTGGTGGAGAGAAAAAATGTGATGACATCTTGGATTTAAGAAAGGAACAATATGGCACTAAAGGAAAGATACTACAAAATCTGTCAGAAAACACAGTGAACTCTAAGACAAGAGAATACTACAACAGTATGATAAGAGAAGCAGAGGATGATTTCAAGCATCATAGATCAAGGAAGATTTATCAAAACATTTTTAAAAAATCTTTTGTCAAATTTACTAGAAGGGAACAATTTATAAAGGGTCAGCATGGGAAAATACTAACCCACAAGAGTGACATACAAAAAAATGGAAGACATACTTTTCATAGCTACTCAGCTGCAATGATCCACAGTCTTACTTCAAAATTGAAGAACCTGATACAACTGATGTAAAAGTCACTACCCCATCAGTAAATGAAATAAAGATCCTAAGAATAACAAGGCTCTGAGTGAAGACCAGATATGAACTAAGGTATTAAAGAATGGAGGACCATGACTTGAATTAGAAGTACTGTCTTTAATAGAAGCAATTTGGAAGACAGAAACCACACCATTAGACTGGAATACCACAATTATATGCCCCATGTTTAACAAGAATGATCTCTTTGTGTGCAGTAACTGCTCTACTGGATGTCACTTACAAAATCCTAGTGAGGTGACTATTAAACAGACTGATCCCTGTAACTGAAGATCTAGTTGTAGAAATAGACCCACATTAGATCATTTATTCACTCTAACACAAATAACTGAGAAGAAATGTGAATTCAGTGTAGATGTCCACATATTATTTCTACATTTCAAAAAGATCTACAGTAGGCTCTGCCAAATATAATGAAGAAATTTCAAATACCATCAAAGATAACCAGATTATTTAAAATGTGCATAGACAAAACTTTGTCATATAAAGACTTCTGAAAATTTTATGGTGTTCACTGGATGGAGACAAGGAAATGTCCTATCAGCTATTTTATTTAACCTTGTCTTATTGTTAGAGAAGAATGATAAAAAGTGTAGTAAAACTAATCCACAAGGGACCAAATGCTGAAGGTGAGCATTACCAGGCTTGTCTCTGCAAATAGTGTAGCATTAATAAGTAGTTCCAAAACAGAATTAATCAGAATGGTACAAAAATGTTACAAAATCACTAAGAAAACAGGATTATGTGTTATTGAAGAAAAGACAGAATATCTGACTACAAGTAAGGAAGCCCAAAGTGATATATCCTTGGCTGCAGATGGATTCACTTTCAAGACAGTTGACTGCTTCAAGTACTTTAACAATAATAGAATGGACATAGAAATTGGTGCCCACCAAACACCAGTGGGGGGGAAATTTTTTTAGTTTTATCAAAACCTTAAAGAAAATATCACTTAGTACTAATTTCAAAACCCACTTCTATCAATCTACTGTTACACTGGTAACATTATGTGGTTGTGAAGCATTATATGATTGGGAAGCAATCTTTAGAAAGAAAGGCAAAGAAAAACTGTTAGTATCTGAAAGAAAAATGTTAAGAAAAATTTTTGGGCCAGTATCTGATGAAAATAACATGGAGTGAATAATAAGAAAAAGTGTAGACTTAAGAGAGATGTAAAAATACGTAACATTGTCAAATTGCTAAAGAAGAGAAGGTTGAACTGGGCAGGCTGTATAGAAAGAATGACAGAAAATAAACAACCCAAAATAACAAAATAACTATAGATGGACTGAGAGCACAGGAAGATCCAAAATTAGGTGATGAGATAATATCAGGTAAGACACAGTTAGGATGAACATCAACACCTAAAGGACAAACAGTGCACTCAATAGAAAGAAATGAATGAGGCTTGTGGAGCAGGCGTATGATGGTCGATAAGGCTCTTGTTACATGTAAAGAAAGTGTAGTAAGCTCTTTTGTTTTCCAGCATGTTTATCATTTGTCACATACAAAAAAGTTTAACCCCACTCAAGCAATTGGTAAGGAGTTAATATTTAGTTACTTACAGGGGTTTGCTAGCTGTGCCTGCAAGCCCTTTTACTGTGCTGTTAACACACAAACTCCATTTCCATGTGAAGTAGCACAAAAACACTGTTGTGCTTAAATTCCTCCAAAATCTTTAAGATGATAACAAAAGTTAGAAAAGTTTATTTGATTCTTATCTTGTGTCACTGAACCATCACTGAACGATTTACAAGCAGTGTAATTCAGTACAGCAATGTTGAGTGCTACATTCCTCAAACTGCAATGAAACTTACTGCATTCTGTGTAAAATGCCACTACAAGTGTTTCAAAAAGATTTTTATGTCAATGCATGGCTTGTGAGATGCATGTGCAACAACTGAATTAAAATATGTAAAATAAAATAAGATGTAATATTCGTTAGTTTATTTATGTTAATTATATGGCATGATGTACTGAATTGCTAACATGAGAAATCAATATGTACTTAATTAGCACAAAAAATTAATTTCAACTTTAGTTTTGCAAACCAGCATGTAAATCATGTACAGTTGTGGTAATGTTGGCAAAACAAATTGCAATAAAATAAAATTTATTTCAGTATGTTCCAATAGGAATACACTCATGAATTTTGGCACACAGATTAACAGATAGTGTAGGACTGATGCAAATTCTTATCAACACTAAACACATTCCATCTTTGGGGGGGGGGGGGGGGGGGGGAGAAACACCTTCTGTGTTAAATGAAACAACAAGTTTACTGTTACCAGTGACCGTTTTATTGTTTTCCACGACGCGTTTTGAAGGTTTAAACCTCCATCGTCGGGTGGATTTACATTAGTTAGTATTACATATGTGTGTATGTTGTGTTACGACATTTGGAGGAACTTGTGGCACTGCCTAGTGGAGAAACAAGACACTATTTCAGAATATGGTTTTGGATAATGTTTGACAAAAAATTAAACTGATATTTAATGGTAAACTTTAATAAGTAAACTAGAGTACCTCCAGTGGCCACAGGTTCCTTTTTCTGTCGTAACACTTCACATGTATACTGCCACATTTGTAAACAAATATGGCGTCTGGAATCAGCTGGGTGCAAGGTTCGTGCAGCAGAAGAGAAGACATAATCGCAAAGTGCAAAGAATATACATTGTAACAACATTATTACAGAATAATCGTTTAAACCATTTGGAGGTGTTTGTTTTGAGGTGTCAAATATATGTGTGTGTACTTCAGGTGGTATATAAATCCAATTTTGAAAGGTTAAAACAGCTAAACATTCGTACTCGTTTATGCAATCAGATGAAATGTTAAAATGGCTTAAACTTCATACTTGCTAATAACAATTAGGTAAAGTGTTATAGGCTTGAATTACAATGATCATATTGGCTACAGCAGTAAAATCATACATAGATGACACTCTTTGAAGAAAGAGAGAGAGAGAGAGAGAGAGAGAGAGAGAGAGGAAGGAGTGATTATATGAGAGCAAACATTTACATGGCAAGGAGTTTTAAGATTACATGTTGCATATATTAGCTGCCTAAAGGTTCGGGTAATACACTGGTTAATGTTATAAAATATGCAGATAGTTATACATTTGCGCCAGTAGATGATGTACATACAGTTTTAAGCTGACAGGGGGTACAAGCTGTTGGTGTGATGAATTATCTGTGAATGAGCTCAATCTCTTGTACTCTTGGCGGCTGTCAATATTTATGGTAAATATTAGGATATGTGCACGTGTGTGTGTGTGTGTGTGTGTGTGTGTGTATTTTGAGAGTGTAGGCAGTTGCTGAAAACAGAGATGATACTATTGTAAATATTGTCATTTAAGATGGATTCTGGTTGTTTCATTTGGTGTTTGTATATTTGGAGTGTTTCAAGGATGTCTAGTTTTCTGCCTTTCGGTTGGATGTGTAGGATGCTAATACTTGTGTTGTTAACATGGTGTTTTGTTTTATGTAGGTGGGTAGCTATTGAGTGTTTTAGAGTGTCTATTATGGAGTTGTTATAGCCATTTTCAATAGCTGTTTGTTTTATTATTTCAATTTCTTGATCACGTTTATCTTCTGAGAGTGGTAGTTGGATAGCTCTATTAATCATGTACCGGTATGCTGCCATTTTGTGTGCTGCGGGGTGGCAAGAGGAGTTGTGGATTGTAGTATGTGTTGTGGTAGGCTTCCGATAAATTTCAAACTGATGTCTGTTATTCTTTATTGTAATGGTAAGGTCTAGGAAATTTATACTGTCATCTTTTTGGTGTTCAACTGTGAATTTTATGCTTTCATGGGAGTTGTTGAAAAACTGATTCAACTCACTGATGTCATCTTTAGTGCCTTTGATTAAAATTATGATATCATCTACATATCTGTAGTAGTAGATGATATTTTTGAGGAGGTGGTGATTGGAATTCAAGATTTTGTCTTCTAGGTTACTTATAAATATTTCTGCTAACAATCCGGAAAGATTTGAGCCCATTGCGAGACCATCTGTTTGTTTGTAGATTTTATTGTTAAATTTAAAATAGTTGTGTGAAAGTGTGAATTCAAGCAGGTCCATTAGTTCATTAATGTGAGTTGAAGGGATTTTTTTGTGTTTATGTAGGTTGGCATTAATTATTTGTAGTGTGGTATCTATTGGCACAGATGAATAAAGGTTTTGTACGTCGAATGAGGCAAGTGTGGCTCCATCAGGTACTTGTGTGTTTTTGACATATTGTGTGAATTCTGTTGTGTTTTTAAGTGTTCTCTCATTATTGAATGTGTATGCTTGTTTGAGAATTCTGAAGAATATTTTATTGAGCTTGAATGTTGGGCTGTTCCTACAGTTCACTATGGGTCTGATGGGGGTCCCATCTTTGTGTATCTTGGGTTGTGACCTAAGACAAGGTGACTGGTAACAGTAAACTTGTTGTTTCATTTAATGTCAGTAACAGTCACAGTAAAGCCTAACCTATAAATTTAAACTTCTGTGTTGATAAAATTTAGCCAAAATGAGAAAAATTTCAGCTCAGCAAATCAAATAGTTTATGAGATATGGTTGTTTTAAGCTTTCAGTGACAAATATTACACAATTATTGAAACTTTAAAAATTAATAACTTAAAAATGAAATGTCCACTCCATAAAGATGGCATGTTGGGTTACAGACAGGCATAACAAAAAGACCCTTACACATAGCTTTTGTCCAAAACCTTTTGTAGTAAAGTAAATGCACACATTCATTCACACAAACAATAACACATGACACAGACATGACTGCCACCTCTGGCAACTCGAACTGGAACCCAGCTATAATGTAAAAATGTTCCCACTCCGTCAAGCCTCACTGTTACAGCAACCAGTTGAGAAGTTCTTCAGAACAAAAACCGTCTCAGTTGTGTAATTATTTAAAGCCAGTGACTCATTTCACCCTCTTGGGGCATCATCAGATTGTGTGAAAATAGCTGGATACATGACCCATCAGTCACAAAACCAAATATAATGTAAAACAGACACCAAAGTAACCGGATATAGGATGAATGCATTATATATCTGGTTACTTTGGTGTCTATTTTACATTATACATGGTTTTATGACTGATGGCTCACGTATAGAGCTACTTTTGCTCCAAAAGGATGAAACATGTCATTGACATTAAATAATTTTACAACCGAGATTGATTTTATTCTGAAGCAACTATCATGCAGCACAGAAGCAGCAATCTGGAGGAGGTGTGGAAGGGTGAGAGATAGTAGGGTATAGGTGGCAGGAGAGGAGGACTGTCTGACAGGGTGCACAGGTACTAGACTGCCAACAGGTGCAGTGTGCAGAGGCTGTGGGGCAGAGAGGTGGGGATGGAGGGGGGAAATGGGAAGTGTAATGGGTAAGGGGAAAGAAGAGCAGGTGTGTTGGCAGAGGGTGGCACACAATGAGGTGGGAGATGAGAATAGGGAAGTGAAGATAGGACGGAGGGGGTTGAAACTGTTGGGTGGAGGGAGTGGGGACACCAGGTTAACTTGGGTTGTGGTTGAGATAATTTTGGGAGGGAAGAATGTGTTGTGAGAATAATTCCCATCTGTGCAATTCAGAAAAGCTGGTGAAGGAGGGGAGGATCCAGAGGACTTGGGTAGGGAGGCAGCCATTGAAATCAAGTATGTTACGTTCAGCTGGATGTTATGCCACAGGGTGGTGGTCTGCTTTGCTCTTGGCCACAGTTTGGCAATGACTTTTCATCCTGGGGGAAAACTGGTTAGTGGTTGCACCAACATAAAAAGATGTGCAATGATAGCAGCAGAGCTGGTATATGACATGATTGCTTTTCACAGGTGGTCCAGCCTCTGTTGAGGTAGGATAAGCCTGTGACAGGATTCAAACAGGAAGTCTTGTGTGGGTGGACTGGGTAGGTCTTGCACCTGGGTCTTCCACAGCGATATGATCCCTGTGGCAAGGAGATGGGACTGGAAGTGGCATAGTGATGGACTAGGATGTTGTGGAGGTTGGGTGGGTGACAGAACATTTTTTATTGGTTGACTTCACATCAAATGATCCTATTCAGTTTTCCATTTATTTCACTTTCTTGATTTTCTAAAGCTAGCCATGATGGCTACTATGAAATTAAACAGGTAAGACGTACAGGTTGACCGAGAAGCAAATGGCTTAAGAGGGGGAAGGAAAAGACCATGAGATGACAAACAACAAGAAGAAGAATTTGAAAGTGTCACGAGTCAAACCTGCCAGACTTCTATTAGGTAATGATGTGTGCATGGAATGCAAACCGTCCTGAGGTAGGGGGCAATTTTGTATATGGTATTAAAGATTGCTGCTGATCCCATCCAACTGAATGGAATTCTCCAAGTACGATACACATCAAAGGTTAATGTTGAAGCTGTCTTCAACTTGAAGGTGCTTTGACATCACAGAGCTGATCCTCAGACCAACCCAGCCAGTTATAGTTTAATGTGGACTCTGAACCATGGTGCATCTCAGCATTTTTCACATTAAAAATTTCACTAGAAGTGAAAGAAGTAACACACACCAAAGGTTGTAGCCGTTATTGGGACTGACATCATCAAGAGCATTTTTTCCATTTCTGAAACTGAGTGAGGTGATTTAGTGATTACCACATTGGACTCTTATTCAGGTTCCTGTGGGTTCCTTAAATAGATTAAAGTGAATGCAGTGATGTAAATGAAAATCACACTGCCAGTTAACCTTGATTGTCTATCCTTATGGGAGCTTTAGTTTCATCTCTAACAACCTTTTTGTCAGTAGGATACTAAACTCTAGTTTGCCTTCCTACTACACCTGAATGCACTAAACCAACAGAAGACTATTATCTTGCAAAGAGATGTGTATTTCTAAATGAAGTGACTCAAGGCAGTAATCAGTATACAGAATGCTTCAGTATAAAACTGTGGGTAAACGAAACTGAATACTTCACATTATATTATGCCATTACTCTGTTAATCCTTCAAATGATCTCAAGTTGAGAAAGATGAAAGTTGTGGTAGCAGCCATTAAATTTATTTGTTGATAACACTTAAATGGTACCAAACCCCAGTTATTATCTATAAATCTAAAACCACTTCGTGGTCATGCGGTAGCGTTCTCGCTTCCCGCGCCCGGGTTCCCGGGTACGATTCCCGGCGGGGTCAGGGATGTTCTCTGCCTCGTGATACTGGGTGTTGTGTGATGTCCTTAGGTTAGTTAGGTTTAAGTAGTTCTAAGTTCTAGGGGACTGATGACCATAGATGTTAAGTCCCATAGTGCTCAGAGCCATTTGAACCATTTTGAAAAGCAGTTCCTTATCGGCAACTGTGAATGTGTATGGAAGTAGATAGTGAAATTTTGATTTAGAGCCTCCCCCCACAATGGGAAAAAAGCAAATACCTCTGATTAACATTATGAAATGGAGATGTTATTTCAAATTGTGCCAGCTTCATGGAGTACTGTTTTAGGACAGTGATCAAACCATATTTATCGGCAAGTTCAACCACTGATGTCACCCATAGTCACATAAGGTACCAGTTGCATGCATTTATAATTATCCCATCCTAACGTTCAAACAGTGGAAAATTCAGGATGGAAAGTAACAATATTATGGAAAGAAAAATTGCTACTCACCATATAGCAGACATGCTGAGTCACAGATAAGCAGTGTGGTTTGTTGTCTGAGACTGCGGTTTTGTGTGTGAGTTGTGTTTGAATGCATTTGTGTGTGTGTGTGTGTGTGTGTGTGATCTATTGTTGAAGAAGGCCTTAATGACCAAAAGCTTTATTTGTGACAGTCTTTTTGTTGTAAATATCTGCGACTCACCATCCTAATGTTCCAAATTTGTTTATGTCTAGCAGTATTATGATGACTTCTGTTAGATGCAGGCTGATCCATTCTGAACAGCACAATAGTGTTACTTTGTTGACCAACCTTTAGTTTCGTAAATAGTCTTATATTACATACTAATTAGTCATTTTGGACTTGACTAATTTACTTTTTTTCTCTCTATTTCTATTTAGGAGCCATATGCCTCCTCATTGTCATATTGGCAACTTGTTGTTACGCTACCTGGCAGCGTAGAAGGCAAACACAGTTTGATAAGTACAGCTTCATGCAGCTTGCATCAGAGAGAGTTTCAATGTTTGATGATGACGATGATGATGAGAAAGAAAATGAAATTTTTCGCACTCCTTTCACAGGTAATACAAAAGGCTAATAATTAATATTGTCTTGACTGACATTTATTAATGTGGCCACATAAATTTTATAAAATTTTAAGATATGCAACATGACTCCTGATCTGCTTTCACAGAATCCTCAGAATTGTAACAGATTTAATTGGTAGTGTGTCACAATTAAGGAATCAGTTTTACCATGGTTGATAAAATGTGGCACTATATTTTACATCTTTACATTGTGATCACTGTAAGGGAAGTCAGCTAGAATTGGTTAACAAAGTACTTTATAATTTTTCAGAATGTGTCATTAACTGTCTAATAATTTCTACATTACTGTGTCTAAAATTTTGCAATATTTTTGAAAGTGCCATTCAGTAGTGGTCATTTCCAGTCTGCATCTATCCAAAGATTATTATTTAATTACTAATCCCAAAAATGAAAATTTTGCTAGAGAGAGAGAGAGAGAGAGAGAGAGAGAGAGAGAGAGAGAGAGAGAGAGCGAGAGAGAGAAGCAGTTAAAAGTCACTATAATGGGATACTTGACCAGTCACTGGTTTTAAGAGGGCTGTTCACATAGCTCATGATAATAAATAAAACTGTAAAATGTCACTAGTTCATATCTAACTTATCTAGTGCATTTGTTAACTTAAGTCACAACATTACTGGAGAAACTGTAATTGTATGGAGTTTATGTAGTGACGTAACAAGACTGTTACGCCACACGGTAGTAGCCAAAAGAAAGGCACGCTAGACTAATGCTGTGGCAGATAGTGCACGCACTACAGCAGACGGGCGTGAAGTCTGGAACATGAGAACTTATAAATGAATACGAAGAAAAGTATGTAGATGCTTTTTACTTAACTTTTATTTATTCCTTGGAATACATCTCTCTTGATTACTCGTAAGCTATAGGCACTGATACAAATGGCTCCTTGCTAGTTCGTAGCCATTAACTTAGATGGCTATTCTGTCTCTCGGCTAATGAGAGAGAAAGGCTTCGTACAACTGGGCGATAGCTAGGTTCGCGTACAACTGGGCGGTAGCTTGGTTCTCGTACAACTGGGGTCGAGTCCACTCTCGTATCACGAGACCTGCCTTGGTGGTGGCGCTAGGTCTGCGATCACAGTGGCGACACGCGGGTCCGACATGTACTACATGGACCGCGGCCGATTTAAACTACCACCTAGCAAGTGTGGTGTCTGGCGGTGACACCACATTCCTCCCCCGCAAATCGGCGAACGGTCGTGTAATAAGGCTTCCGCCCGCCGTGGGGAGGACCACATGTTGACGTATGCGATGAGGTGGGGAGCCTAACAACAGGCGAGGCTGTGCCACCCGCACCCGGCCATCCGGTCCGAGGGGAGCTAGGAAACGCCTGCAAAACTAGTCCAGGGTGCACGTCAACATGTGGTGTATGCGCCCGAAAAGAAACATGAGGGGCCGAAGCGTCGACCTCCATTGCGTCGGGGTAGCCGACGCGCGATGACGTCATGTGGTCCGGAGCGGGCGGGCGTTCCATGGCGGAGGACAGCTGGTCACGGGAAGCGATCGGCGGCGCGTGACCCTGGGAGGCGCTTGGCGGCTGCAACGAAGCGTCGAATGCTCGGCGGCGGCGGCGGCTGCTGCTGCTGCTGCTGCTGCTGCGGCGGCGGCGGCGCGTCGCCATGGGGCAAAATGGAAGGCATCGTCGGTAACACCTGGGGATGAGGCGAGCCAGTAGATGGGTCCCCAGGGCGCTGACCGGACGGCACCGTCGCTGAAAGCAGACGGGGAGCGGCAGAACCCGAGCGACGACAGAGGCGCAGCTGATTGAGATGCCGACGCACCTCACCAGAGGCCCCCAATACCAAATACATCGCGCGGCCGAGGCAGCGAAGAATGCGCCCCGCGAGCCAACGCCGTGAACCTCGATAGTTGCGATAAAATACAACGTCGCCTGGAGCAAAAGCAGGAGTCTGCCGCTGCGCAGGAACCTGATGCGGCGGATGCAGCAAAGACATCAAGGTGCGATGAGGACGACCGTGGAGCAACTCAGCCGGCGAGCGACCATCTCGGGGCTGAGAGCTATACGAAGACAAAAAGAGCAACAATGCGTCCTCCCGAGAATGCGACTCTTTCAATTTCAACATCTGTGACTTGAAAGTCCGGACCAATCGTTCAGCAGCACCGTTGGACTGAGGCGAAAACGGCGCGGATGTCAGATGTTGAATTCCATTGGCCTGGCAGAAAGACTGGAATTCTGCGGACATGAATTGTGGGCCATTGTCGGAAACAATAGTCTGCGGAAGACCTTCAATGCAAAAGATAGCAGACAACGCTTGGATGGTGGCGGAGGACGTCGTGGAAGACATCCGGACAACAAAAGGAAAATTACTGAAGGCGTCGACCAGAACCAACCATCGAGCATTCCAGAATGGACCAGCAAAATCAATGTGCAAGCGTTGCCAAGGGGAAGTGGCTTTTGGCCACGCAAAGACTTTCCGCGGCGGTGCGGACTGTTGTTCGGCACACGCCGGGCACGAAGAACACATATTCGTAATCGCAGCATCGATTCCGAACCAAGTACAGTGCTGACGAGCAAGGTGTTTCGTTCGCACTATACCCCAATGTCCTTGGTGAAGAAGCCGTAAAACAGAGGACTGTAACGAACGTGGGACCACGACTCTGGACTGATCATTATCAGAACGCAACAACAAAACACCACGTCGAACAAAAAGTCTCTCCTTGTGAGCAAAAAATCTGCGAACCAACGGATCCTCGATCCGAGACTTTGACAAAGGCCATTGCGTAGCAACAAAACGTAAAACAGTAGCAAGGACAGGGTCAGCAGCTGTGGCTGTAGCTACACGACGAAAATCAATCGGAAACGATTCGACCACTTCATCGGTTTCCGAATCAATGAACATGCAAGCAAGTTCGGAAGAATCGAATGCTTTATCCTCAGCAACAGGCAAACGGGACAACGCATCGGCGTTTCCGTGCTTAGCAGTGGACCGATACAAGATATCGTAGCGGTACTGCGAGAGGAAAATAGACCAGCGAATGAATTTCTGCGCTGTACGTGGAGGTACAGGCTTGGTCGGATGAAAAAGCGATGTCAAAGGTTTGTGGTCTGTGATGATGGTAAAGTGACGACCATACAAGAAATCATGGAACTTAGTAACACCAAACACGAGAGCCAAAGCTTCTTTCTCTATCTGTGAATAATTTCTTTGCGCAGACGAGAGCAATTTGGACGCAAAGGCAATAGGGCGATCATGGGAGCCAACTTTGTGCGCAAGCACAGCACCGATCCCGAAATCCGATGCATCTACCATCAACAAAAGGGGTTTCTGGGGATCGAATGGCGTAAGGCAAGTATTAGAAAGCAACGCCGATTTCAACTGGCGAAAGGCGCGTTCGCATTCCGTCGTCCAGACGAACGGAACACCTTTACGGCGTAAGCGATGAAGCGGAGCTGAAATGAAAGAGGCATTGCGCACATATTGATGATAATAGTTAATTTTACCCAACACACTCTGTAGCTGTTTCAGATTTTGAGGGGAAGGCAAATCTTGTATGGCACGGAGGTGCGCTGGACTCGGATGTATGCCTTGGGCATTAATGACATGTCCCAGGTATGGTAAGTCACGAGCAAAAAACACACATTTGTCCTTCCTCAAGCGAAGACCATTTTGTCGCAAAACCTGAAATAATGTTCGTAAATTCGCAAGATGATCTTCTTCTGTCTGTCCGGAGATCACTATATCGTCCAGATAGTTTGCTGCAGTAGGGACCGACGCACAAATAGTTTGTAAATATTGCTGAAACAAGGCAGGGGCGGATGCACACCCGAATGGCAGTCTTTTGAAGCGGTACAATCCAAGATGCGTGTTAACCACCAATACGCGCTGGGATTCGTCGTCCACCGGTATTTGCAAGTACGCATCGGCTAGGTCCAACTTTGAAAAATATTTTCCCGGGCACAGTTTAGCAAAAAGATCTTCCGGGCGGGGCAAAGGAAAAGTAGCAGTCACTAGCTGTGGATTCACTGTGGCCTTGAAGTCCACGCAAAGTCTCAATTTTCCGGAAGGTTTTGGCAAAATGACTAAGGGTGAGGCCCAGAGAGAAGCTTGCACACGTTCAATTACACCCTGTGATTCGAGATCGTGTAACGTTCTTGCGACCTCATCACGCAATGCGTGGGGAACATTGCGCGCCCTGAAAAATTTCGGTTGCGCGTTTACCTTCAGTTCTAAATGTGCTTCATAGTTTTTAGCGCAACCTAAGCCCGGTGCAAAAACGTCTGCAAATTCGTCACACAGCCGAGAAACACTGTCTGTAGGCACAGTCTGATTCACTGATAGGACCTGATTTACAATAGACATGTTAAACAACTTAAATAAATCTAGACCAAACAAGTTCACTGCAGAAGAAGAACGAAGAACGTAAAATGACACAAGTTTTGTTTGTCCCTTGAATGTTGCAAGAAGGCTGCACTGTCCTAACACAGGAATTTTCTGTCCGGAATATGTAGTTAGCTTAACATTTGCGGCACGCAACGAAGGTGCGCCCAGTTGTTTGTATGTGTCGTGATTGAGCAATGAAACTGCAGCTCCGGTATCGAGCTGGAATGGTATCACTTTGCCTTCAAAGTCTAAGTCCACAAAAAGTTTATTGTCCTGCTGACGACAAGAGCGACTGTTTTGTGCAATTGGAACAGACACTGGTACAGAATCACTTGCTAATTGACGTGATTTCCGGCGACGTCGACGCACAGTTTTTGTGGGACGATCACAGTCACTGTTAGAGAAAGTGTCACTGGACGAAGTGGAATTAACGACATGAATGTCCATAGGCGAAGGTCCACGAGCCTGAGTGTCCTTGGTTCGATTCCGGCGCGAAGCAAAGGGCCTGGAATGATTGTGACTGTCTGATCTGAGCTTTTTCTGGCAAACACTTTGAACATGTCCTTTCTTATTGCAGAAAAAGCAAATAGCTTGGCGTGACGGGCAATGTTCACGCGAATGTCTAGTAGCACACCGCGGGCATGATTTCACTGCATTTGTGGGCTGGCGTGGCACACCTGGCTTAGCACGCGGCGGTCGCTGTCTCGCCGTGCGCGAGGCCCGGTTACCGGGCCGCGCTGCGCGTCCAGCGGGCCGGTTAATGTTACACACGGCTGGCGAAGTTTCAAAAGATTCCTGAGCACAGTCCAGTGTGTCCTGTCTATCCAATATGTCTATCACTTGTTGAAGGGAGGGATTAACTAGTTTCAAAATTTGCTCCCGTATGCGAACATCAGAAACGTTCTGTGCAATTGCATCACGCACCATTGTATCTGAATAAGAAAGACCACAGTCACATTCAAAGGCACAGTCCCTAGTAAGTCCTTGCAATGTTGCTACCCACTCCCTATTAGTTTGACCGGCCGTACGTTTTGTACGAAAAAACGTATACCGTTTTGCAACCACATTAACTGTTTCTTTGAAATAGGCATCTAAGGCAGACAAAATTTCCTCGTATGACAAAGTTGCTACGTCGCGTCGGGGAAACAATTTCACTATCACACGGTATGTGGACACACCGACACAAGAAAGCAAAAACGGCTGCCGCTCATTACCTTGAATTCTGTAGGCAGCAAGGTGGAAGGCGAACTGACGAGACCACTCTTGCCAGGTCTCGTGGTTCGGGTCGTAGTGCCTAAAAGGCGGTGCAACGGCAGGTTGAGGCTGCGGTAGCGGTGAAGCGGCTGCGGCCGCATCGGTGTGCAGCGCACGTTGACCCTGGACGAGCTGTCCAAGGGCATCCAGTAACGCCTGCGTCTGCTGATTCTGCAAGCGATAAAATTCGGACAGTACATCTGGAGAATGTGGCGAAGCCATGACACAATGAAATGTAAGCAATCAGAACACTTTAAAGCGGCGCCAACGTGGCAAATGAATGAATACAAACTCTTTTTCTCGTCGCCAATCTGTAGTGACGTAACAAGACTGTTACGCCACACGGTAGTAGCCAAAAGAAAGGCACGCTAGACTAATGCTGTGGCAGATAGTGCACGCACTACAGCAGACGGGCGTGAAGTCTGGAACATGAGAACTTATAAATGAATACGAAGAAAAGTATGTAGATGCTTTTTACTTAACTTTTATTTATTCCTTGGAATACATCTCTCTTGATTACTCGTAAGCTATAGGCACTGATACAAATGGCTCCTTGCTAGTTCGTAGCCATTAACTTAGATGGCTATTCTGTCTCTCGGCTAATGAGAGAGAAAGGCTTCGTACAACTGGGCGATAGCTAGGTTCGCGTACAACTGGGCGGTAGCTTGGTTCTCGTACAACTGGGGTCGAGTCCACTCTCGTATCACGAGACCTGCCTTGGTGGTGGCGCTAGGTCTGCGATCACAGTGGCGACACGCGGGTCCGACATGTACTACATGGACCGCGGCCGATTTAAACTACCACCTAGCAAGTGTGGTGTCTGGCGGTGACACCACAGTTTATAGTCAGTTTCATACATCAAGTGGTGTAATGCCTACGTCCCAACTGATCACAGTTGACAAACTGTGCAATAGTTTTACTCTATGGCAAACGAATGGAAGCTGTCAGAAAATATACATACTGTTTATTTTATATAAAATATATCTTATTATGAAGAAAGAAAAAATTGACTACTTGAGTTTGATCATATGTGCAGACAGTAGGAGTGTGTTTCTCTCTGTAGGGAATGCGAAGATGATTGACTCACTCCATCATTTAGTGTATTACACCAAAAAGAGTTATCTACTTATATAGTTTGTTATCTTTCAGATTCCAGAAGTGATGCTAAGATAGATGATGATGGTATACGACCCTACTATGACAAACTGATCAACCGAGAAGACAGTGAGACAGATTCTGAAGAAGATGAAGATATTGTTCTTGTTCGACCACAACAGTAGTGACTAAAATTATGATCTATCCAGTCTTTCACTATTTTTTAACTGTTCCATTAGGCTGTGTTTACTCCAGGACATCCTTGAGAAGATGATGAACAATTAAGTTCCCCCACTCCCTTCCTGATATGATTAGTAAAATAATTATTTCTTGTCCCTATAAAATATTTGTTAGTGGACTTGAAAACTGTAATACAATAGGTCATGTACTATGTTATGTTGTCCTTTACAGACTATTGTGCAGTGACACTTGTCATTCTTCCAAAATGGACAAAATTATGATTATTTTGCTAATTAGTTTCATAAGATGATTGGATCATCACTGTTAAATGATTTCAAGTGGCATTGCAGTAGTCATTCCTAAAGTATCGCCATATTACAGTATCAGTGACAATATATGTTAAACCTATGTACTGTCATTTGTAGATTCATTAGTAGGTCCATTCTATGCTCACTAAACTTTTAATTTCCCAAGAAGTTATTTTGTCTAATTTTATCCATACCCTTGCTTGACAGTTACTCCAAAGTAAGGGGGGAAGTAAAAAGACTACATAAAAGGTGTTTTCTTGTAAGGAAATCACAGTGTAATTAGTGGTAATGTAATAAGTTAATGTTAGTATGTTGGTTAAAGCTTCAGAGGATCTGTGTAAAGCATTTTTATGTATTTTATTTATCTGTAAATAAACAGTCCCACCACCACCACCACCACCACCACCACCCCCATTGCCCCCAACTCAATCACCACCACTGCAAAGAATTTAGTTTCTTGATTTACTTATTTTTTATATATTTTATACGTGCTAATATTTCATTCATAACTCACAAAAGTCCCAATCTTTGTATTAATCATTGTAGCTTTCCCTTGAGATATTTTTATGAAATAGTATGCTGACTTATTTTTCCCACCTGTCTCCGAATACTTGCTTCCGTATTATTAAGCAGATAAACTTACAACTAACCACATAAATTACTGTTATATCAGCAAACTAACACTGTTGCTGACAATAATAGTTTGTGTGTGACTGGAGATCAAACAGTATTTTGTGTGAATAGAGAAAACCAACTTTGCCTTTGTTATGAGCAAAACTATTCCAAAACACATTCCAAGAATTAATCCTGAAATTGATGGACATTATATTTGATGGCAGCTGCTATTAGGAATTGCTATTGGCAAGACTATCTGGAGTGTAATGGCTATCTTTGAGCATAATACACCAATTGTAATATTAAGTTTGAAACCTGTAAGCACATAGAAATAATTAAGTACTATGTTTGAATTACTAATGAAAAAACCAGTTTTGAATTTTTGAATTTACTTATCAACAAACCAGTTGATTAGAAGTACAAGAAACTGTAAAGAAGTTTTTAATTTTAAGATTTGCAGTTCCTAAACATGTGGGAGAAGAACCAAAAAGCTGTTAATGAAAATATTTTATAATATGCACTTTGTAAAAAACACTTGTAAAGTTTTATGTTTTCTGTAATCAGCTGTTACTCCAAAATGGAAATATTTTTATAGTCATATGTATTCCGTGTTTTGCTATCGACTTCTTACACATAAATGAAACTGCAGTGAGGCAATTCTGTAAGAGATAACAATGAAGTATTCATGTAAATAATGTATTTTCTGTTGTATGATGTTTAATAGCCATGTGAGATAATTTTTTTCTGACTAAAAAAATGACATTTTTGAAAGTTTGACATTTTACCATACATGCTAAATGCAGAACATTTTAACCAAGAATTCTTTTAAATATAAGCACTTTAAGGGACCATTAAATAGCAATAATTATTGTGATTACTTTATTTTTAGATGTATTTTTATGTGAATATTGTCATTACTTTTGGGACCATTTTGCACACTGTAAACAAATTGGAGAGCTGTTTATAGTATCATAAGGCCGCCAGTTTAGATAGCAGTCATTGGATACTATGTATGTAATACTGCAATTGTTTGTATCAAGAATTCAATAAAATTAATTTTGTGATAAATTTCTCCAAAATATGTCAGTACTTTTTGACAGGTTAATAATGACCAACAACAAATACCTCATTTCCTGTTTGTCAGAAATCCTAGTTTTTTAGTTTAACCAATTCAAGTTGCAACCTGGCGGAAATTTAATGACCAAAAATTGTTAGACCCATTGCATGGTGCAATAAAATCAGAATTGATAACTGAAAGCAAAAGCCTTAGAGTTAATGGTGCAAGATATGTAACGTATCCACAAACTATTTTCTATTCATTTTTAAAATAAAACCCGTTTACTACACTGATTTTTTAAAAAATTAGGCTGATTTCAATATATTCTTTGGACTCTGTAAAATTTTCAGCCTGTTCATTAATCATCTTATGTGGCCAAATTGTTTTGCACTAATTCTGATGTGACCACAAGTTTCTTCTGTCAGCACCACCTCAGTAGAACTCCCATCTTTGAGCTTTTAGAATGTCATCATCATCATCATTATTATTTGGAGCAAATTCTTTTGCTCTCAACTTTACCTTCTCTTCCCCTTGTTATTCATATTTTGAGAGAAAAATGGGCAGGGGATGTTTCATCGGTGCTCACCAATTGTTAATGTTATTTTTATTAGGCTTTTCACATTTCTTAGTAAATTATTCTGTTCTTGAGGTTCTCTGCTGTTATATTTATTTTTTGTTCAGACTATTAATGTTCATTGTTGGTATCTAGATGAGTGACTCAGCTCAGCACAAGCCCTGAGCACAGCCACGTGAAACAGTGGCAAAAAAAATCAGACAACTTTATATATTGACAATGCAGTCAACAGCTCAGAAGAATTTTATTGACTGTATGAAGGATATTTAAGGGATTCCCTGTGAAATTTCTGCAGCATACTCTAAACAACCTTGGAAAAATATGGGCTGCAATTGTACTGCAACAGAATTATGCCATTTGGACTATATACAACAGAAGTTTCACTGGAAAGCCCATACACATCCTCTACACAGTCCCTGTGTCTCCCCACTCGATTTCCATATTTTTGGAGCCCCGGAGAAATACATTTGTGACCATTGATTTGCTTTGGATAAAGAGGTGCACACCTGGGTACAATCATGGTTCTGCTGGCAACTGCAATTATTTTTCCATGGAGGCTCTGATCATCTTGACTTATAGTGGGATAAATGTATTAACAGTTATGGCAATTACTTTTGGAATAATAAACAGTTTACTTGCTTTTCTCATTCTCTCATTTTTATTTGACTGCCCCTTATAGAAAAATGCTTGAGCATATCAAAATGCGTAACAAGCTTGCTGTGAAGAAGCTAAAAACTATTATTATAGAATAACATGAAAATGAACACCATTTTAATTCCCTGAAATCATTTTGTTACTAGGCGTCAGCAGAATGGCCCATGTAAGTGAATGACACGTTTTGCACCATATTTCCTCTGTTGTGTCACATGGAAGTGCAAAGGCAACCTTTTACTATAGTGCAAAACATGCTGCAAACTCACAAGGGCCATCATCATCTTCCGAGCAGGCAAAGTGAATGTGTCAGCTCTGGTATCGCTTCAGGAATGTAAGAAGAAAATTTATATCCTACTCTAGGATAAGACCTACTGAGTAATAGTAGATGGCCCAAATGACAAAATGAAGAGTAAGACCATAGAAATCCAAAATGCTTTCAGGAAAGTGGTGTACATAAACTTTGCCCATAAGCATCCACACCTCAAACATTTTACAGACTATCAAAAGTCCACAAAAAGAAATTCTGTTTCAACCCACTGTACATTGAGAAATCATCTATAGAGCTAGTAAAATACCTAATAGCCTCACATGTTCCCTTTATTGGCAAGTGTTTGTCCCAAACACACAACATTTTGGTTGGCAGATTCAGACTTGCAACTACATCATGAAAACCTGATGATGATCTTTGATGTGCCATTGTCTTAATACGATACCTCTTAGATGCTGGCACCTAATCAGAGAAAAGTTGGAGACTTCACTCTGGGAACACTAATTCATGCTCACATCAGCCCTCTCCTCATTTGGTGTACATTACAATGAGCAAACTAATGGAGTGGTGATGGGTTGTACGCTGTCACCAATTATAGTCAACACATACATGAAGATGAAAACCTTGAGTCATCAGTACCTGAGCTCTTTTTCTTTGTTCGCTATGTAGATGATACATTTGTAGTATGAACACTAGCTACAAGATTGTGCTGGACTGTGGCAAAATTCCATTGTACAATGGAGGCAGGGGAGGGGGAAGCAAAACAAAAAACCTAGTGTTTCTTTACATGCTGATATCTCTCTCTCTCTCTCTCTCTCTCTCTCTCTCCGTTTGTTTGTTTTGGGCACATAATATCATAAGTATCAGTGCTCTAAAAAATATTTTATGAGAAGGAAATTGCCATTAAATTGGAACACTGTAACTTCTGTACATAAGGAAATGTTACAAAGTAGGTTTCTTGTTCAGCAGTTGCATTTGAACATTTTTGTTTTGTCAGAAGATTGCTTTTGCGTTCAGTAAGGAGAGACATGCCTGCACACATTGCAATTCGATGGTGGCAGTACCATGACCAACACAGGCTACAGTTTATCATGTTATAATACTGCTACTTGCATTGGTTGTGATCCCATGGCTGTCATTTAAATGAAGCATCTGTGTTTTCCAGAGAGCCATGCCTGCTGACAGTGGCTGACCTAATGACAACACAGTCCCATTTCTGCGTACAACTTCACAGCGGCTCAAAGTAGAGCAATCAGTTACACTGTAGGAATGCTACATTCATTTGGTAGAATATAGTATTCAAAGAAATTATTATGGGCATAAGAAAACATAACTTTTTATCCTTCTTTGGAGCCATTTGCCTAGATCAGGTTGAGGGATATGTATTTTTGAAAGACCACCCTTTTTCTAATTGATTAAGTAGATTAATTGGAGCAGTAGGGTTAAGGGGACCAAACTATGAGGTCATCAGCCCCTCTGTCTTACATGTGTTAAGGCAGAAAATGTTCTCAGAGAAGAATTAAACAGCACACAAATCATGATAAACCCAATTGTAACCAAGAATCAATAAAACTGAGAGAAAGAAGCAAGTAGAGGTGAGAGGGGGGAGGTGTAAAGGTGGTGTAAAGTGGGTGAGTTTTGAGATCAGCCACTTTGGCATTGTCCACCAGACCCGGAGATAGTGTTTTGACAAGTTTAAGGTTTCACTTTCAGGAGGCCAAATCAGGATAGTCCAGTAGGATGTGGACCACCATCAGATAGGCACCACACTGATAGAGGGGTAGATTCTCACATCATAGGATATGGTCACAGGTCAGCCAAGAATGGCCACTGCAAAGCCAACAGAGAACAGTAGATTCCCTGCAAGAAGCATGAACAGAAGACTGCCACACGGTCATGGTTCCCTTTATTGTTTTCAGTTTGTTTGGAGAAATGAGGGTGCACCAACCCATGTACCAAACCTCCAACAATTGATGATGTAGAGTCGATTTAAGATCTGGTTCTGATACCCACATCACTGAAACCAACATCCTGATAGCCAAGTTGGCCATCTGGCCACTCCCTGGGATCCCAATATGACCTGCGGACCAGACAAAGATGACTGACTGTCCAGTCTGGTGGAGGTCAGAAAGGAGATCCTAGGGAGTTGATGGTAGCAGTGGGCAGTAACCTGAAGAGTATTGAGGGAGTCACAGCCAATTAAATATGTCTTGCCAGTGTAAGAATGAACAGATGGAGGGCTCAATTGACGGCCACTATTCTGCAGTGAATACGTAGCAGCTGTTCGGCAGGTAGCATATTACACTGCACCTTGCATGTAAGTAGGCAAAACTGGTTAGTCCGTCATCCATAAAATGTTCGCTGTATATCCCTTCCAAACCCAGAAAAGCATCAAAGACAGATGGGAAGAGGCAATGAAAATCAGTGGTGTCTACAGAGTCTTTCAGTCCAAAGGACAGGTGGAGGCAGATCAGAGGATGGCGTGTATGCCATTTGGGAAGGGTTACATGATTGTCCCCTGATAAAAGGTGACTGTGGGGGAATTGGAGGTCAGAACAAAGACTGTGTGTGCTCTGTATGGGAACCTGATCATGACTCCAGTCCTGGGCCTTTGTTGTGGAAGGTGGATCGCCCTACCACAGGAAAGGATATGATAATTCGGATGCTGAGTAGAGCATTGAATGTGTATCGCCTAGTTGAGGAGCACATAATTGAGTACATGATCTCCATGAATAGGCTGTTCACAGGACTGCTCCAAAAGGTACCTGTTGCTAGTTGGCTTCCACAGTGGTGTATTGAATCCAGCATTCGCAATGCTGAAGGTGATACTGAGCCATATGAAAGATTCTTGTAATCGAGACAGGAGAGGATCAGAGTTTCGTAAAGCTGCAAAACTGTAGAGCAGGTTTCATCCTGGTGGTTGTTACTGAGTCAGCAAAAAATGTTAAGGTGTGACCAGTACATCTGCTTACATTGATGTAGATCAGGCAGCCACATCAGCTGAGCATTGAAGACCAGTCCCAAAAAGCAATAAGATTCCATCTTATTCAGTAAGCAGTTATTGAAGTAGAATTCTGGTTGTGATGAACAATATGATGATGACAGAAGTACATGACACTCATCTTTGGGGGGGGAGGGGGAAGCCAGAAGTCATGGGTGAGAGCCCAGGAGAGCCGAAGTAGTGCAGCAACACCCACTGTTGAGGATCAATAGCAAATGCAAAAACCAACATTCAGAGAGGGTGATACTGTAGCCACTAGAAAGTGGAGTACATTCAATACAGATCACTGCAGGACCCCATTTGCTTGCATAATTGTGGGAGTTATGGTGGGAATCACCAACTTGAAGCAGGAAAGTATGGTGTGACAAGACAAAAATTGGGAATGGCGCCAGACTCCACTTATGTAGGGCAATGAGGATGTGGCATTGCCATGTAGTATCATAAGCCTTTTGCAAGTCCAAGAAGATAGTGATAAGATGTTGATGCTGGCAAATTCTGACTACATGGCAGACTCCAGGCAGGCCAAATTGTAAACAGTAGGACAGTTCTGGTAAAAACCACTCTGGGATGGAGCCAAAAGGCCCTGAGACAGAAAGTATAAACACAGCGCTGGCTCACCATACATTTGAGCTACTTGAAGAGAACATCAGTGAGTTTAATTGAGCGATAGCTATCGCTCTCAAGGGGTTATTTATCTAGTTTCAGTACTAGGATGGTCACGCTTTCTCGTCATTGAGATGGGAACTCACCCTGACACTAGACACAGTTGCAAATGACAAAAATGTGATGTTGGCAAACCACTGGTACATGTTTGAGCATTTGGCTGTGGATGTGGTCTGCTCTGGAGCCGTGTAAAGGCAAAGGGCTAGGACAGTAAGGAATTCCTGTTTACTGAGTGGAGTGACATATGGCTCCAGGTGGCATTTAGTGAAAGTTAAGTGAACTTGCTCCACCTGCTGTTCGAGGACATGAAATGCAGGCTGATGATTCTCAGAGGTAGAGACTCGAGCATAATGCAGAGCAAAATGTTCAGTGATAGCATCTGGATTAGTGTGGACAACAGCGTTCAGGGAGACTCAGATACACCTGTGGATGACTGCTGTCCATAGAGGCATTGAACGTTTGCCCATACCTGTGAAGGAGAGGTATGTGATCCAATGGTAGTGACATATTGTTCCTAGAAACCTTGTTTCTGTCATTTTATTAGGTGGCAGACTTGGACGCAGAACCATTTAAAGGCAATGAGGTGCTCCATTGGTGGATGTTATTTATGGGATTTGAAGGCCAGTCTGCAATCTCTAATGATCGCTGCAATTTCTGAAGTCCACCTAGGTACTGTCTTCTGACGGGGGCAGATCCTGAGGAATAGGGTATCACTAAGTGTGCTGCCAATAGAATGGCTGCAGTAGTGCTCTGACAGCCGCATCAATATCTCCACATGGCAGCGTGTTTGGGGGAGGCAGAGGGGGGCAGAGATGAAGGCATCCCAGTCAGCTTTGTTGAGAGCCTGTGGTAATAATTCCACTCCACAACAGGTTGTCGCCATTAAAATCACCCAAAATGCGGAAGGGTTGGGGGAGCTGAGAAATCAAAGTAGACAATGTGGATGGAGATGCTTCACCATCAGGAGGAAAATACACATTACAGACCAGGCGCGGCTCGTAATTTAAGGCTCTGAGACGGAGCCGCCCCAAAATATATGTTCAAGTAAATTTCGCAAGAACATATTACATAGTTTAAATTATCAGGACCAATTTCGCATAATTCCCATTCCGATTAAAATAACGACGGTCAACGTTTTTGGAACTGTTTGTATCGACATGTGTTTTCCGAACGGTTAGTAGTGTTTAGGCTGCGCCTTGGAACGTCCGTAAGCTGCATGTAGTAGCGGTTTGGGGGCGTGGCTTCTGCATAGTACTGCACTTTATGGGCGACCCGAAGGCTCAGAGCTTGCAGCCTTAGAACAAGTTTGCAAATATCCCGCCAGAGTGCACTACACTACAGTAACATAACAGTACTGCCATCTAGCGAGAGTTTCATAAGTGATTAGAGGACAAAGCGCGCGAAATTTGTCCCATTACTTTTCTTGCTTGCTGATGCTGACTGCTTTTTTTGATATCGTGTGATATTAGCAAGTTTCTTTTCGGAGTATATTTTGCAAGATTTTAGTGAGTTTTATTTGCACAAGTCCTGTGACGTTACCAAAACATCACAGTATCGTCATGCGAACTCGTAAACTTCGAGCTTTGGAGGTAAACCACAATAAACACCTTAAGTTTAGAACTGAAAACACCTAAAATATTAAGCATTAAAGATCTCTCCGAAACGCGTCTTTTCATATGATTTGCTGCGAAGTGTCAGAAAATGTAATGATGGCGTTTAAAAACACTAACCAAAGATTTTAACTCGAAGTTAGCTTCTAATGATATTTAATACCTGATTATAGAAGATACAGTGCGTAAAATTATGGGTAGAGAGTGATATGCCCATCCCCCTCCCCTTGAGTTCTTAGCTGTTTACGTCAGACTAATCTGTAGCGTAGCCCGAGGTCTATGTTGGCTCCGATCGATAAATACCGCAGCCTTCCCCAGTATAGAAACCACGAGCCGCGCCTGTTACAGACAGTAAAATCCAGAAATATCCTCACATGAACAACCACAGCCTCCTGCGTCCTGTAGGTGGCATATGTCTGCCATGTATATAGTTTAGAATGTATGTGCAAATTCTGCCCAATGCTCTGTTATAGTCAACTCAATTCTTAAAATAGCTTCAGTAGCTGAGGTGGGCAGGGGTTTGCATTTCTGTGAACCAAGTTTCCTGGAAAGAAATGCAGAAAGTGGGGTAAACATGTAAGAGATGCTGTAGATGTGCCAAATGGTGGAAAAAACCACTACAGTTCAACTGGAGGATTGTACCATCAGTAACCTAAGGGAGTGTGAAGGAACAAAGAGGCAGGTCATGCCCCAGGATCACCTGCCACTACCATTTGCAAAGATACAGCATCAACAGACATTGTTTCTGAATCAAGTCACGTGGGGGAATCAGGTGCCTCAAGTAGTCAGTGGCATTGAGACCACTGGAACCTACTTTGCCTTGGAGGTCTTCTTTCTGTCTCTCTTCTCGTGGGTTGGTTTGATGACTGTGAGGGCTTGTTGCCTCAGTTTTAGGGACAGAGGAAGAACACGAATGGCTATGAAATGAAATGAAATGAAATGAAATTTAATGAGCATTTGGCATCATTGGCTGGGAGGCCCCTTATGGGGCAGGTCCAACCGCTTTGGTGCAGGTCTTATTATATTCGACCCCACATTGGGCAACTTGCATGCCAGATGGGGATGAAATGATGATGAAGGCAATACAACACCCAGTCCCTGAGCGGAGGAAATCCCCAACCCAGCCGGGAATCAAACCCAGGCACATAGGACGGTAATCCATCACACTGAGCACTCAGCTGTTGGGGTGGACACAAAGGGCTATGAGCACCAACCTATGACTCCTTCAGCCATTGACTTGTATCCAGTTGCAGATCAGCAGTATCCTCCGAAGGAAGCATCACGAGGGATATTTTCCTTGGGAGAGCTGCCAGAGGAGGGTGTTGCTTCTCTTGCTGGGGGTTGAGGATCTATGTCCCTGGTTTATGGGGCATCACCAATCCCAAAGCGAGTGTGGGGGAAACTGTAGGAGGAGGCCCCCAACCACCAGGGAGCAGGATTTGTTGAATGACTCCAAGGACCTGCCATAGAAGGCACAAAGAGCAAGAGAGGATGACATCGCCATAGCTGTAGTAAATATCACGATACATACAGGATGCAAACTATCATATTTCTTTTTGGCCCCCTGACACTTGAGTTGGTCAGGAGTTTTGTATTTTTGGCTTTTGTTTTCTCTTTGGAAGAAATTTGCATTTTGATGAACCGGAGAAATGGTGCTCTTTGAAGTTGATATAGATAGGAGGAGGGCCACAAGGAGCATTCATGCGCAAATGACATGCACAACCCATACAGACAGGGCTGGTGTCAAAAAGAGAAGAAACATGTCCAAATCTCATGCATTTGAAGCACTGCATGGGACAGGGAACATATAGTTTCACTTCACATCGATACACCATCACTTGACCTTTTCAGGCAACAAGTCACCTTCAAAGGCCAAAACAGCTGTTGGCTCCAAAATGACACATAATTCATTATCGGTCTGTAAAAACAAGATCATGGTGAAAGAGACACTCTGTACCATATAAAGACTGTTATGGGGGCAATAGTTACCAAAATGTTACCAGGCTTGTCAGAGGCTAACAGCAGGTATGACTGAGCAGGGGATGCCCATTTAATCAGAACTGAACAACTTTTCATTTCTGCAACTGCTGCTACTTTCCCAAACCTGTTCTCTGTGTGTTCAACAAAGAATAATGGCTTTTGACCAAAAATGAATCCCCATCAACCTGAAAGCAAACTAAGTATTGTGAAGATATTTCTTCCCTTGTATCTCAGCCCCTCCTTCCTCTTATGGCATAGCCAGGGAAGGACACATTCTGAGGTCACATCTCTTTGCACTGTAGTAATCCACGTGGCCACCTGCAGGATAAAGTTTGAACCATTTCATTTGTGGGTCATCCACCTTGGTGCCATCCACTCCAAAGGGGGGCTCTCCCCATGAGCACCACCCAGCAACAGCAGCCACTACCTGGTGGGGTAACTATTGTCTGCAGTCCCCTATCCTAGTCATGATTGGCACATATTCCTTGGCATATATGGGAAGTTTCTAGAGCAGACACCAACAGCATGATTCCTGTGTGGTCAGGGGGCTGCCACTGTGCAGGTACTTGATGACTTAATAACTAACTGATTTAAGCAGCATTAAAATGGTAGTCAACAAGTGTTATCTGTGCCATTGTAGGACTCATCATCTATATTTAAATGTGTTGGGTAGATCTTTGGGACCATAAGGGAACCTACTTGCATTTAGGGTATCCAGATAAGACGGGTACCCATTTTTACATGTACCATCATATTCATAACATTTCGTACCAATTTGGCATGAATTGGGCTACAAATCTGCTTGTTCCAATGACGCACACATTTTAGCTCACGCAGGCTGGCGTGATGTCTGGAACAGGACAAGGAAATTAGAATTTAGAAAACACGGATGTAGCTGGTGGAATACTTAACTTTAATCCATAAATGATGAGCGTTGCTCTTGACTGTACATTATTCACAATATCAATAGTAACTGAACATGGCGCCTTGCTAGGTTGTAGCAAATGACGTAGCTGAAGGCTATGCTACCTATCGTCTCGGCAAATGAGAGCGTATTTTGTCAGTGAACCATCACTAGCAAAGTCGGTTGTACCACTGGGCGAGAGCTAGGAAGTCTCTCTAGACCTGCTGTGTGGCGGCGCTCGGTCTGCAATCACTGATAGTGGCTACACGCGAGTCCGACGTATACTAATGGACCACGGCCGATTTAAAGGCTACCACCTAGCAAGTGTGGTGTCTGGTGGTGACACCACACCTTACAGTTTCACTGTAGAAGAATTAGGCATGTGGGATTGTGAGTAGCAAGGATTAGATAGGTTCAGTTTCATCTTGTGCCATCTACAGAGTTTTTCTCTTGCTCTAATTGTGAGTGGAAAAGGAATCAAAATGGTTGGTAGTGATACAAGGTACACTGTGTGGTGGTTTGCACAGTAAAATCTGTTCAGTATCCTACAAAAGTAGTCCTGGCACAGCTCACCAAGATAAATTATTAGGTCACACATACACTCCTGGAAATGGAAAAAAGAACACATTGACACCGGTGTGTCAGACCCACCATACTTGCTCTGGACACTGCGAGAGGGCTGTACAAACAATGATCACATGCACGGCACAGCGGACACACCAGGAACCGCGGTGTTGGCCGTCGAATGGCACTAGCTGCGCAGCATTTGTGCACCGCCGCCGTCAGTGTCAGCCAGTTTGCCGTGGCATACGGAGCTCCATCGCAGTCTTTAACACTGGTAGCATGCCGCGACAGCGTGGACATGAACTGTATGTGCAGTTGACGGACTTTGAGCGAGGGCATATAGTGGGCATGCGGGAGGCCGGGTGGACGTACCGCCGAATTGCTCAACACGTGGGGTGTGAGGTCTCCACAGTACATCGATGTTGTCGCCAGTGGTCGGCGGAAGGTGCACGTGCCCGTCGACCTGGGACCGGACCGCAGCGAAGCACGGATGCACGCCAAGACTGTAGGATCCTACGCAGTGCCGTAGGGGACCGCACCGCCACTTCCCAGCAAATTAGGGACACTGTTGCTCCTGGGGTATCGGCGAGGACCATTCGCAACCGTCTCCATGAAGCTGAAGCTGGGCTACGGTCCCGCACACCGTTAGGCCGTCTTCCGCTCACGCCCCAACATCGTGCAGCCCGCCTCCAGTGGTGTCGCGACAGGCGTGAATGGAGGGACGAATGGAGACGTGTCGTCTTCAGCGATGAGAGTCGCTTCTGCCTTGGTGCCAATGATGGTCGTATGCGTGTTTGGCGCCGTGCAGGTGAGCGCCACAATCAGGACTGCATACGACCGAGGCACACAGGGCCAACACCCGGCATCATGGTGTGGGGAGCGATCTCCTACACTGGCCGTACACCACTGGTGATCGTCGAGGGGGGCACTGAATAGTGCACGGTACATCCAAACCGTCATCGAACCCATCGTTCTACCATTCCTAGACCAGCAAGGGAACTTGCTGTTCCAACAGGACAATGCACGTCCGCATGTATCCCGTGCCACCCAACGTGCTCTAGAAGGTGTAAGTCAACTACCTGGCCAGCAAGATCTTCGGATCTGTCCCCCATTGAGCATGTTTGGGACTGGATGAAGCATCGTCTCACGCGGTCTGCACATCCAGCACGACCGCTGGTCCAACTGAAGCGCCAGGTGGAAATGGCATGGCAAGCCGTTCCACAGGACTACATCCAGCATCTCTACGATCGTCTCCATGGGAGAATAGCAGCCTGCATTGCTGCGAAAGGTGGATATACACTGTACTAGTGCCGACATTGTGCATGCTCTGTTGCCTGTGTCTATGTGCCTGTGGTTCTGTCAGTGTGATCATGTGATGTATCTGACCCCAGGAATGTGTCAATAAAGTTTCCCCTGCCTGGGACAATGAATTCACGGTGTTCTTATTTCAATTTCCAGGAGTGTATTTTGTGACCTTCCCAAAGCCTTTGACTGAATGGACAACAAAATCCAATTTGGCAAACTAAAATATTAGGAGGAAGATTTAGAGTGAGTTACCCCCATTAATGGCTAACTTGTTTGTTTCAATATTATTACTTAGATCTCTTTATCTCTGGTTTTTTTCATCCCTTCCCCTTCTCTTCAGGAAGTTTGAATTTTTGTTGGGGTTTTGTGTACCACATTTCTGTTTTGGAAGATGACTGGGCCATCCAGTGATCTGATATTTGCGTTCCTTGTTTCATTTGAGAAGAACTGGTTTCCTGGTATACTGGTTTGCAGGAGGAGGGTATCCAAAGGGATTCTCTTATCCTGAGATGCTGGATACAGATGAAAGGTCTTTGTCTGCACCAGAAGATGGGTCCAGTGGGTTATGTTAGTCTCTCCTCAGATGACAGGAGGGTCTGACAGTTTATTATTGGTTCAAGGCAGGGGGTATGCCTGTTTTAGAGTTGTGAATCTTTATCTCAGTGCTGTGGAATAAGGCTGTTCATAGTTCCAATTTTCTTCAAGATACTACAGGTAGTAAGTGTTTCAAATTCTGAATATTATTTCAATTTATTTATTTATTGGTCCAAGAGTCAGTCTCATACATTGTTTGTACATGTGATATAGGACAGTGGTAAAGCTAGTTAGTTTACAATACTGTAGCCATTTTGGCTACATTGTTGACATAATAAAAATGCATAATAATGTACATTGGTGTACTTCATTACTTCTACATGTGATAATAGCAGTTATTAAGTGAGAAGACATGATAAGCACAATGTAAACTATATTATGAATTGACAGTTAGTGAAATTTGGTAAATGAGATTTACTTATTATGACGTTCCATAAACACAGATAAAGAATAGAAGCAGTGGTCAAGCAAGAACTGTTTTAACTTTGTTTTAAATGTATTTAATGTTGGTATGCATTTTAGGTAAGAAGGAATATGGTTATATAACATAGCTCCAGAATGATACACTCCTCTTTTGCATAAGTTTGTATTTACTGTGTTCCTGTGTAGGTTCATCTTTTGTCTAGTTTTGTATGTGTGTATATCATAGTTGTGTTAGAGGAGATTTTCCTTTTTTAAAAGATGCTCTCTTTTGTGAAAATTACTATTTTGTATATATACAAGCAAGGCAATTGCAATATTTTCAGAGTTTTAAAAAGGGGTCTACAGGAATCCTTACATTTAGCTTTTTTTGTCAGCCTGATAATCTTTTTCTGCATTTTAAACGTTTTTATAGTATTTGTGGAACACCCTCAAACAATTGTTCCGTATGTAAGTAGTGACTGTATACTCCAATGATACATTGTCAGCACTGATGAGCAGCTTGTATTCTGAGTGAGGATCCTAACAGCATATGCTACTGAATTCAGTCTCTTATTTAAATTGTTTAGTTGTACCTTACACTTCAGATCTGCCTGAACATGAACGCCTAGAAATTTTGTATGACTGACCTTCAACACATTTTTTCTTTCGATAGTATGAAAGTTAACTGCCACAGTTTTTTCAGAATTTATGATGAGCCTTTTGGTCTTGAACCAGTGTGTCAAGGTACGCATAACTGATACTGCAGCCTCTTGCAGATTTTCCTCATTCTGTAATTTAATTAGAATATTGGTGTCATCTGCAAACAGTACAGGGGTTCCATCATGTATTTTACTGGCCAAGTCATTTGCATATAGCAGAAATAGGACTGGTCCTAGAACTGACCCTTGTGGGACTCCATACTTGATTTTTCTGCTCATCACTGTAAAAACTAGAAATTTTTTGTGTTTCACTATCTTTGTGTTTTATTTCTGTAATCTGCTGACGATTACTGAGGTACGACTGGATCCACTTTTCAGACTGGCCTCTAATTCCATAATTACTTAATTTACACAAGAGAATGCCATGATCAATTACATCAAAGGCTTTACTTAGACCTGGAAATATCCAAGATACATGTTTTTTATCATCCACTGCTTTTAATACTTCAATTAAGAAGGCAAAAATTGCTGACTGTGTTGACTTTCCAGCTCTGAACCCATGTTGGGAGTCACTTATCAGCCTCCCTTTATTTAAGAAATCTTCTAAGGCATTTTTTTCCATAATTTTGCTGAAGCCTGACAAAACTGAAACTGGTCTATAATTAGCACTATTACTTTTTGCACCCTTATTGTACAAAGGTGTTACTTTTACAGTTTTTAGATTATTTGGAAATATACCACTCTCAAAAGATGAATTTGCTATGTCTGTTAGTGGTTCCACAATAAATGTTACACTAGCTTTGATAATAGCATCTGGTATCTCATCAACAATCACTAAATATTTATTAAGTAATTCTTTTAGGATTCTTGACAGTTCTTCAGGTGTTGCTGGATACAGGCATAATGTCTTTGGATGAATTTTTTGATCTGTGTGATTGGTTGGCAGTTTGTCATGGTGTGTATTTATTAACTTCTGTGCTATATTTGAGAAATAATTGTTGAAAGCACTAGCAACATGTTTGGGGTCAGTTAGTTTATTTTTATTCATAATCAGCTCTATATTACTGTGATTAAGGTGGTAACAGCAAAAGCACTGAGCTGGTGAATTGTATGGTTGAACACCGCATTTACATGCCACAACTTTCACCTTTTTAGGAAATATTCCTGTCAGAGAGGTCACAGTTCATGGTAATTGATGGAAAGTCATCAAGTAAAACAGAAGAGATTTCCTGTGTTCCCCAAGATAGCATTACAGGCTCTTTGCTGTTTCTTATCTGCATAAACAATTTAGGACACAATCTGAGCAGCCATCTTAGGTTATTTGCAGGTGGTGCTGTCATTTATTGACTAGTAAGGTCATCAGATCAAAACAAAGTGCAAAATGATTTAGAAAAGATATCTGTATTGTGCAAAAATTGGCAGTTTATCCTAAATAACAAAAAGTGTGTGATCATCGATATGAATGCTAGAAGGAACCCATTAAAGTTCAATTACACAATAAACCAGTCAAATCTAAAGGCTGTAAATTCAACTAAATACCTAGGAACTACAATTACAAACAACTTAAATTGAAATGAAAACATAGAAAATGTTATGGGGAGGGCTAACCAAAGACTGTGTTTTATTGGAAGGTGTGGTGTGCGTATTGTAAGACCTTTGGTACACACACCATCAGATTATTTGACTTGTCGCTCTAGCGAAGCAGGCGAGTGTCAGCAATATGCCTCGTGGTCTTATCGTGGCATGTTTATCTTCTACCGTTAGGTCAGACGATAGAAATGCCACTTGCACGCTTTGGTCTTGGTACGTTAATCCTATTCTCACACATTTCTTATACTTGACAAAGTGTCTATACATTTCTCTTCATGGGTATGTACAGGAATATGATAATCTTATTAGGTGCAGACTGAAACTTGACTATTCCTGGTACAGACTAATGCAGACTGGTGCAGACAAATGCAGACTAATGCAGACTGACTAATAGGAGGTCTGTGCATTCGTTATAATACCTCGCGCGTTCATGTATCACTGCGCGAGTGATCCGCGAGGAGAAAAGGTTCTACGTTAGCAGCAATCTCATTGGCTGCATTACATATTAATACGCGGATCGGCGGATGCAGAATTTGGTCCGTCTCTAAGACAGCACCATCTCGTAGTGCGGAGACGGACGAGCACTGCGCCTGCACTGTTGTGCTTAGCAGGGCGCGCTCTAGTGGGATAGTTGTGTACGTGCTGACTACGCGGAACTATGTACACAACAGAAGGACACTTAGAAAATGTAACAGATCTACTAACACATGTCCATCCTCTTTTAGATTTCTGCTGCGACGTGTGAGATCCTTAACAGATAGGACTGACGGAGTACATCAAGAAAGTTCAAAGAAGGGCAACATGTTTTGTATTAATGTAAAACAGGGGAGAGAGTGTCATTAAAATGATACAGGATTTGGGGTGGACATCGTTAAAACAAAGGTGACTTTCATTGCGGTGGAATCTTCTCCTGAAATTTCAGTCACCAACTTTCTCCTCCAAACGTGAAAATATTTTGTTGACACTGACCTACATAGGAAGATATGACCGACATAATAAAATAAGGGAAATAAGAGCTCACATGGAAAGATGTAGATGTTCATTTTTTCTGCATGCTGTACGAGATTGGAATAATAGAGAATTATTGTTAAGGTGATTAGATGAACCATCTGCCAGGTACCTAAATGTGATTTGCAGAGTATCCATGTAGATGTAGATGAAATCCAGTGTCCACCTGTTTGCCCTTAGGTCCTTTCTGTATGCAGAGAATGTAACACACTCCCTGACACATCAAGTTTGCTTGGAATTCATCTCTCTGGAGTAATATTTGTGAAAAATAATCACCTAACTCCTATTTTAAAACACTGCAGAGAGGGGTTGTCACAGGTATGTCTCCTAGAATAGAGGAAGAGTGAAGTAATGGTACCTGCAATTGTGTTCCAGTATCAGCCCTATTCAATGTAGATCCATTTCTCAATTTTTCAAGAAAAGCAGCCTAGGAGTTATCTTTTATCTGCCTAACAAAGTAGTATGGTTTAGTTTCTGAAAGAGGAAGTCCATCCATTCTGACACATACCACGAATTGCCTAATTTTCTGGATTCTCTGTGGTGATGAACACTTATACCATACTCAGTATTACAAATAGTTCACACGGTTTAAAAATGGCCGGACGGAAGTTAAGGATGACCCTAGTTCAAGATGCCCTTCTTGTCTACCAGTGATGCTCATGTCAGAAATGTCAATGAAACTGTGCATGCCAACCAAAGACTGACTGTCCGAGAGATTGCAGAAGAATGTAACATTTCAGTTGGATCATATCATGAAATACTGACACAGCATCATGGAATGCATTATTTTGCCACCAAGTTCATCCCACAGCTCATGAGTCAAGCCCAGGAAGACTTCACCTCACAATCTATGAAGAGCTTTCGAATCATGCAAATAAGAACAAGATGTTCCTTAAGAGAATTATAATTGGTGATGAGACTTGGGGTCTATGGTCATGGTGTTAAGACAAAGGTTCAGTCTTCACAATAGGTCATGAAAGTTCTCTAAGACCAAAAAGAGCTTGTCAGGTCCAGTCAAATGTCAAAGCCAAGCCAATAATTTTCTTTGACTTTGAAGGATTAGTTCATTATGAATTCATGCCACAGGAACAAACTGTTAATTGATGATACTATCAGGACATGTTACAATATCTGCTAGAGTGTGTGAGAAGGAAGGGGTCTGAAATTGGGGGAGACAAATCATGACCCTTGCATCATGATAACGAACCCACACATTCATCCCTGCTGGTGCAAGACTATTGCACAAAAAACGAAATCACTGTGCTGCCTCATCCTCTGTACTTTCAAGAACTAGCCCCTACAGGCTTTTTTTTATTTCCAAAGTTGAAAACCCCATTGAAAGGACAAAGATTTGCAATGATAGATGAGATAAAAGAAAATTCACAGATGGAACTTCACACAATCCAGCAAGAGGCATACCAAGACTGCTTCTGGAAGTGAAAACAGCACTGGGAGCAGAATATCAATTCTGGAGGAGAGTTTTTCAAAGGAGACCATGCACAATAAGTAAAAGGTAAGTGTAGAAAAAGTTTGTGAACAAAGTTCTGAGATTTTTTGAACAAACCTTGTATGTTGAAGGCACAAAGTTTTTGGGAACAGAGAATACATTGTAAGGATAAACCCCCTTGCACAGTACAGAAAACCTGGTGGTGAAGGGGGGGATCCAGATGACCCAGGTTGCAAAGTGGCAATTGAAATTGGCTATTTTAAGTTCAGCTGCATCTTGCACCACAGAGTGGTCTGCTTTGCTCTGGGCTGCAGTTTGGTGGTAGCATATTAAAATTATTTGAGGATGCACTTCACAGGACAATCTATAATGTCAAATCAGAAATTGTGTTGATTCATTAAGGATTAGAGAAGTATATTTCTGTAATTTTCAAAAATAACATGTGTATTGCTGTTGTGTTCATTAGTATGTCATCCCTTTAATTACTTTTGACATGGATTTACATAAATGATATGTGCCATAAAATAAAAGGCAAGCATGGCAAGAACATTGGTGCATAATGTACATTTTCAAAATAATAATAATAATTATTATTATTATAATTATAATAAATGGTTGTATGGCACTGGGAGCTCAGAACAATGAACAATGGTGAAGGGCAACAGGCAGATTCCTTATTTCTAGATTTCCAGATAGCATTTGACATGATGCCCCATTGCAAGCTGTTAACAAAGGTATGAGCATGTGGAATAAGTCCACAGATACAAGACTTCTTGAATAATATTTTGTCTTCGATGGTGAGTGTTCATCAGAGACAAGGGTATTGTCAGGAGTGCACCAGGGAAGTGTGATATGTCCACTGTTGTTCTTTATCACATAAATGATTTGGCAGACAGGGCGAGCAGCAATCTGTGGTTGTTTGCTGATGATGCCATGCTGTACGAAGTTGAGTGACTGTAGGAAGATACAAGATGACTTCCAGTTGGTGTGATGAATGGCAGTTAGTCTTAAATGTGGGAAAACGTAAGTTAATGTAGATAAGTAGGAACATCAAACCTGTCATTTCAGATACAATATTACTAGTGTCTGCTTGATGCTGTCAAGTTGTTTAAATATCTGGGTGTAATGTTGCAAAGCAATATGAGGTGGAACGAGCATGTGAGGACTGTGGTAGAGAAGGCGAATGGTTGACTGCAATTTATTGGGAGTATTTTAGGAAATAGCGGTTCACTCATAGGGGAGACCACAGATAGGATGCTGGTGTGACCTATTCCTGAGTACTGCTTGGGTGTTTGAGATCTGTTCCAGGTCAGATGGCAGAAAAACTTTTAAGCAATTCAGAGGTGGGCTGCTAGATTTGTTACCAGTAGGTTCAGACAACATGTTAGTATTACAGAGATGCTTTGGGAACTCAAATGGGAAACCCAGGAGGTAAGGCGACATTCTTTTCAAGAAACAGTAACGAGCAAATTAAGAGAACTGGCATTTGAAGCTGATTGCTGAACGATTCTACTGCTGCCAACATACTTTGCACGTAAGGATCAGGAAGATAAGATACAAGAAATTAGGGCTCTTACAGAGCTTTCTCCCTCGCTCTATTTGCAAGTGGAACAGGAAAGGAAAGGACAAGTTGTGGTACAGGGTACCCTCCGTCATGCACCATACCACGGCTTGGGGATTATCTAAGTAGATGTAGATTTAGATGTACCTAATAGAATTAAAATGTCAACCTTTGGCTTTCCAGGAACAGTATTTGAATCACTCTTCAGCATTAGGACCTACCTTACTCATCAGATCAAGAAAGAAATTTGATTCTATAACAATCATCCAGGAAAAAGATTGGGGTGACTCACTCCTTAACTGCTACAACAAACTTGTGTCAACAGTTCCCCCTAAGCCTTAGATAATGATGACATT
This sequence comes from Schistocerca piceifrons, assembly GCF_021461385.2. Taxonomy (NCBI): domain Eukaryota; kingdom Metazoa; phylum Arthropoda; class Insecta; order Orthoptera; family Acrididae; genus Schistocerca; species Schistocerca piceifrons. The sequence continues at coordinate 242,269,754 of NC_060145.1, forward strand.
GCACCAGCAAACATTTAGAGTTATAATGAGACCTACCGCAAGGATGATCTAAGCTGCAAGAAGGTCATGACAAAGAGGGGGCCAAAATACCTTGACAAAAGTTCTGTATGCATGCAATTGGTTCATGGGAATTTAGCTAGCAAATTTTTATCTGTTTATGTGAGTGTAAAGTGGATAAACTGTGGATAACATGGACTAAAATACACTCAAAAGTATCTGGTTCAATGAAAGAAAATCTGGCAAAACCCACTTCCAAATCCAATACTTATGCTTTGTTTCTTTTTATTGGAATCTTCACTCCATTATAACACTGAAAGCTGAACGACAACACCATTGTCAGCCTGAATAATCTCAGCAGATGCTATACTGAAACCATGCAGGAGCTCATGCAAACAGTAGTGCATGGTGTCACTGCCACATCAGCCATCATGCACTTGAATTAGGTGTGAGAACCCAGTTGAACAGGGGAAAGAAAGCAACCAAACAAGAGAAAGAAATAAAAGCACTAAAAATTAACCAGGAGACATACATAATCTCTCCTCTCCCTTGTGCTCCTATTTTATACCTTTGGGAAGAGGCCTTTCCTAACTGGTGACTGAAAATATTTGCTGTTGTCACAGTGTCATTTTGTCTACATGGAAGCAAAGAATTCAATGGATCTTCAGCAACTTGCACCTATGTTCTAGATGGCCTTCCAGAATTATTTTACTCAGCTGGTACACGTTCATAGATTGTCTTTGGCCATGTATTATCATCCATTTGTTGGAGATGGCCATATCAACTTAATTATTTTGCTATTTTAGCATCAAGAATAGGGTCTTTTTCTCCTTTAATTTTCCATTTTTTTTTTTTTTTTTTTCATTTCTGATGTGTTCCAGTTGGTTGATTGGTTGGTTGGTTGGTTGATTGGGGGAGGGGGGCAAACAGGTCATTGGTCCTATCATATTAGGGAAATGTGGAATCAGCCATGCCTTTTTTTAAAGGAACCATCCCGGCATTTGCCTCAAGTAAATTAGGGAAATCATGGAAACCATAAATCAGGATGGCCATGTTCCAGTTTGGAGATGTGATGAAGTCACCAAAAATGCATTTCAAGGGACATCAGTTTATTTTTCTCCCTTAAATTATGGTTAGCTCCCATACTTCAATTGCATACGTGGTGATACTTTCAACAACTGACTGATACAGCAAGATCTTCATTTTCTTTATAATTTTGTCACTCCAAAGTAAGGAATTAGGTTGACCAATTGCTCTTTTTCCGCACTGAATTTTATTTGTGATATCTTGTGTTCTTCCATATGCTTTAAAAGTAATGCCCAAATATTTAATTGTACAGACATTTTTTAATTATATAGGATGTTCCATGCAGATTGTCTTGCTGAACGTCATGCACTGCTATGCATGTTTTTTTTTTTTAAAGTAATTTACTTATTTATTTTTGGATCAACCCAACTTTGAGTATTCTTTGTGAAGTTTTCTGAACACATACTCCAGTCGCCTGCCATTAGGGCCTGGTCATTAGTGAAGAGCCTTTTTAATCTCTCGAAATGCTATGCTCCTTAAATTGTTCGTCAATCATTTTGGATCATGCATCATTCTTTCGGTCTTGCTGTTTATTAATGAATGTGACTGCCACAAAATTCTTTTCTGTCTTTTTGAAAAATGCTGCCGTCTTTTTGTAACCTCAGCAGATATTTCATTATACTCTTCTGACTTTTTATGTCGTTCATCCACCATTTTGTAATGTATGCTTATATTAATATGGTGTCTGTTCTTTTGGACATGCCTGAAAGAACAGACACCATTAATGACCTGCAGCCGCCGAGAATGAAATTAATACCTTCAGCTGCTAACAGGCATTGATATATATCAACGGGGACAGGTGAAAATGTGTTCCCCAACCGGGACTCGAACCCAGGATCTCGTGCGTACATGGCAGATGCTCTATCCATCTGAGCCACCGAGGAAACAGAGAATAGTAGGACAGCAGGGAATATCTCACACATGCCTCCCGCGAGACCCATATTCTCATCTTGTATGTCCACAAGTTACATTTGTAGTGTTCCACCCCAACACACTCATTAACTGTGGAAGACATTCTTACCAAGTCTGTAAGAGTTCGGGGAGTATATGTGCATCTGCACAGAAGAAGGAGGTCATGGCCAGTATTGCCAGAACTATATACTTATATGGATATGGTGTCTGTTCTTTCAGACATGTCTATATATGCTATTCAAGTCCTACTATCCTACAGTTTGTCAGAGCATTTATTAAACTGACATTTCCTAATGATCAGCATGACTAATGCCACTCCTGCTTTCTTCTTCTTTCTTTGCCCGTCTCTTCCTTGTCTATCTTCTGCTCATTACTGCTTTATAGTTATCTCACAACTCACATGCTTGTCTCCCTCTTTTTGGCTGAGTACTTTGTCACAATTCTTTCTTTATACACACCTATATATATATATATATATATATATATATATATATATATATATATATATAAATACAAAGATGAGGTGACTTACCGAACAAAAACGCTGGCAGGTCGATAGACACACAAACAAACACAAACATACACACAAAATTCAAGCTTTCGCAACAAATTGTTGCCTCATCAGGAAAGAGGGAAGGAGAGGGGAAGACGAAAGGAAGTGGGTTTTAAAGGAGAGGGTAAGGAGTCATTCCAATCCCGGGAGCGGAAAGACTTACCTTAGGGGGAAAAAAGGACAGGTATACACTCGCACACACGCACATATCCATCCACACATACAGACACAAGCAGACATATTTAAAGACTGTCCTACACTCGTACTCTCTGCTGGAAGTATCACTTTGCCACGAAGAAAAATGATCCTAATCCTACTCCTAATGATCCGACTCCTCAAGACACCATCCAAATTGAACCCTGCCTGGAACAGTTCCGTCCTCCGTCACAGCGGGACCCACCTCCTCTTCCTCAAAATCACCCTCTCCAAACCTTCCAGGAATATCTGACTTCCAGCCTTGCATCTCAGTCCTTCTTAAAAAACCTTAATCCTACACCCAACATCACCACTGCTGAAGCCCAGGCTATCCGTGATCTGAAGGCTGACCGATCCATCATCATTCTTCCGGCAGACAAGGGTTCCACGACCGTGGTACTTGATCGTCGGGAGTATGTGGCTGAGGGACTGCGTCAGCTTTCAGACAACACCACATACAAAGTTTGCCAAGGTAACCCCATTCCCGATGTCCAGGCGGAGCTTCAAGGAATCCTCAAAACCTTAGGCCCCCTGCAAAACCTTTCACCTGACTCCATCAACCTCCTGACCCCACCGACACCCCGCACCCCTACCTTCTACCTTCTTCCTAAAATCCACAAACCCAATCATCCTGGCCGCCCCATTGTAGCTGGTTGCCAAGCCCCCACAGAACGTATCTCTGCCTACGTAGATCAACACCTTCAACCCATTACATGCAGTCTCCCATCCTTCATCAAGGACACCAACCACTTCCTTGAACGCCTGGAATCCTTACCCAATCTGTTACCCCCGGAAACCATCCTTGTAACCATTGATGCCACGTCCTTATACACAAATATTCCGCACGTCCAGGGCCTCGCTGCGATGGAGCATTTCCTTTCACGCCGATCACCTGCCACCCTACCTAAAACCTCTTTCCTCATCACCTTAGCCAGCTTCATCCTGACCCACAACTTCTTCACTTTTGAAGGCCAGACATACCAACAATTAAAGGGAACAGCCATGGGTACCAGGATGGCCCCCTCGTACGCCAACCTATTCATGGGTCGCTTAGAGGAAGCCTTCTTGGTTACCCAAGTCTGCCAACCCAAAGTTTGGTACAGATTTATTGATGACATCTTCATGATCTGGACTCACAGTGAAGAAGAACTCCAGAATTTCCTCTCCAACCTCAACTCCTTTGGTTCCATCAGTTTCACCTGGTCCTACTCCAAATCCCATGCCACTTTCCTTGACGTTGACCTCCACCTGTCCAATGGCCAACTTCACACGTCTGTCCACATCAAACCCACCAACAAGCAACAGTACCTCCATTATGACAGCTGCCACCCATTCCACATCAAACGGTCCCTTCCCTACAGCCTAGGTCTTCGTGGCAAACGAATCTGCTCCAGTCCGGAATCCCTGAATCATTACACCAACAACCTGAAAACAGCTTTCGCATCCCGCAACTACCCTCCCGACCTGGTACAGAAGCAAATAACCAGAGCCACTTCCTCGTCCCCTCAAACCCAGAATCCCCCACAGAAGAACCACAAAAGTGCCCCACTTGTGACAGGATACTTTCCGGGACTGGACCAGACTCTGAATGTGGCTCTCCAGCAGGGATACGACTTCCTCAAATCCTGCCCTGAAATGAGATCCATCCTTCATGAAATCCTCCCCACTCCGCCAAGAGTGTCTTTCCGCCGTCCACCTAACCTTCGTAACCTGTTAGTTCATCCCTATGAAATCCCCAAACCACCTTCCCTACCCTCTGGCTCCTATCCTTGTAACCGCCCCCGATGCAAAACCTGTCCCATGCACCCTCCCACCACTACCTACTCCAGTCCTGTAACCCGGAAGGTGTACACGATCAAAGGCAGAGCCACGTGTGAAAGCACCCACGTGATTTACCAACTGACCTGTCTACACTGTGACGCATTCTATGTGGGAATGACCAGCAACAAACTGTCCATTCGCATGAATGGACACAGGCAGACAGTGTTTGTTGGTAATGAGGATCACCCTGTGGCTAAACATGCCTTGGTGCACGGCCAGCACATCTTGGCACAGTGTTACACCGTCCGGGTTATCTGGATATTTCCCACCAACACCAACCTATCCGAACTCCGGAGATGGGAACTTGCCCTTCAGTATATCCTCTCTTCTCGTCATCCGCCAGGCCTCAATCTCCGCTAATTTCAAGTTGCCGCCACTCATACCTCACCTGTCTTTCAACAACTTCTTTGCCTCTACACTTCTGCCTCGACTGACATCTCTGCCCAAACTCTTTGTCTTTAAATATGTCTGCTTGTGTCTGTATGTGTGGATGGATATGTGCGTGTGTGCGAGTGTATACCTGTCCTTTTTTCCCCCTAAGGTAAGTCTTTCCGCTCCCGGGATTGGAATGACTCCTTACCCTCTCCTTTAAAACCCACTTCCTTTCGTCTTCCCCTCTCCTTCCCTCTTTCCTGATGAGGCAACAATTTGTTGCGAAAGCTTGAATTTTGTGTGTATGTTTGTGTTTGTTTGTGTGTCTATCGACCTGCCAGCGTTTTTGTTCGGTAAGTCACCTCTTCTTTGTATTTATATATAATTTTTCCCACGTGGAATGTTTCCTTCCATTATATATATATATATATATATATATATATATATATATATATAAAAAAAACACAGCTGATGTGACTTACCGAACGAAAGTGCTGGCAGGTCAATAGACACACAAACAAACACAAACATACACACGAAATTCAAGCTTTCGCAACAAACTGTTGCCTCATCAGGAAGGAGGGAAGGAGAGGGAAAGACGAAAGGATGTGGGATGTGGGTTTTAAGGGAGAGGGTAAGGAGTCATTCCAATCCCGGGAGCGGAAAGACTTACCTTAGGCGGAAAAAAGGACGGGTATACACTCGCACACACACACATATCCATCCACACATATACAGACACAAGCATACATATTTAAAGACCTATCGACCTGCCAGCACTTTCGTTTGGTAAGTCACATCATCTTTGTTTTTAGATTTTTTCCCTGAGGGAAACATTCCACGTGGGAAAAATATATCAAAAAACAAGATGATGTGACTTACCAAACGAAAGCGCTGGCAGGTCGAAAGACACACAAACAAACACAAACATACACACAAAATTCAAGCTTTCGCAACAAACTGTTGCCTCATCAGGAAAGAGGGAAGGAGAGGGAAAGACGAAAGGATGTGGGTTTTAAGGGAGAGGGTAAGGAGTCATTCCAATCCCGGGAGCGGAAAGACTTACCTTAGGGGGAAAAAAGGACGGGTATAAACTCGCACACACACACATATCCATCCACACATATACAGGGCTATTAAAAATGATTGAAGCGATTTCATAAATTCACTGTAGCTTCATTCATTGACATATGGTCACGACACACTACAGATACATAGAAAAACTCATAAAGTTTTGTTCGGCTGAAGCCGCACTTCAGGTTTCTGCCGCCAGAGCGCTTGAGAGCGCAGTGAGACAAACTGGCGACAGGAGCCGAGAAAGCGTATGTCGTGCTTGAAATGCACTTACATCAGTCAATCATAACAGTGCAACGACACTTCAGGACGAAGTTCAACAAAGATCCACCAACTGCTAACTCCATTCGGCGATGGTATGCGCAGTTTAAAGCTTCTGGATGCCTCTGTAAGGGGAAATCAACGGGTTGGCCTGCAGTGAGCGAAGATACGGTTGAATGCGTGCGGGCAAGTTTCACGCGTAGCCCGCGGAAGTTGACGAATAAAGCAAGCAGGGAGCTAAACGTACCACAGCCGACGGTTTGGAAAATCTTACGGAAAAGGCTAAAGCAGAAGCATTTCTTAAACAGGAGATTGGAAAACCGATGGATCGGTCGTGGTGGAGATCATGATCAACAATTCATGTCATGGCCTCCACGCTCTCCCGACTTAACCCCATGCGATTTCTTTCTGTGGGGTTATGTGAAAGATTCAGTGTTTAAACCTCCTCTACCAAGAAACGAGGCAGAACTGTGAGCTCGAATCAACGATGCTTTCGAACTCATTGATGGGGACATGCTGCGCCGAGTCTGGGAGAAACTTGATTATCGGCTTGATGTCTGCCGAATCACTAAAGGGGCACATATCGAATATTTGTGAATGCCTAAAAAAACTTTTTGAGTTTTTGTATGTGTGTGCAAAGCATTGTGAAAATATCTCAAATAATAAAGTTATTGTAGAGCTGTGAAATCGCTTCAGTCATTTGTAATAACCCTATACAGACACAAGCAGACATATTTAAAGACAAAGAGTTTGGGCAGAGATGTCAGTCAAGGCGGAAGTGCAGAGGCAAAGATGTTGTTGAATGACAGGTGAGGTATGAGTGGCGGCAACTTGAAATTAGCGGAGATTGACGCCTGGTGGGTAATGGGAAGAGAGGATATATTGAAGAGCAAGTTCCCATCTCCGGAGTTCGGATAGGTTGGTGTTGGTGGGAAGTATCCAGATAACCCGGACGGTGTAACACTGTGCCAAGATGTGCTGGCCGTGCACCAAGGCATGTTTAGCCACAGGGTGATCCTCATTACCAACAAACACTGTCTGCCTGTGTCCATTCATGCGAATGGACAGTTTGTTGCTGGTCATTCCCACATAGAATGCATCACAGTGTAGGCAGGTCAGTTGGTAAATCACGTGGGTGCTTTCACACGTGGCTCTGCCTTTGATCATGTACACCTTCCGGGTTACAGGACTGGAGTAGGTGGTGGTGGGAGGGTGCATGGGACAGGTTTTACACCGGGGGCGGTTACAAGGATAGGAGCCAGAGGGTAGGGAAGGTGGTTTGGGGATTTCATAGGGATGAACTAACAGGTTACGAAGGTTAGGTGGACAGCGGAAAGACACTCTTGGTGGAGTGGGGAGGATTTCATGAAGGATGGATCTCATTTCAGGGCAGGATTTGAGGAAGTTGTATCCCTGCTGGAGAGCCACATTCAGAGTCTGGTCCAGTCCTGGAAAGTATCCTGTCACAAGTGGGGCACTTTTGTTGTTCTTCTGTGGGAGGTTCTGGGTTTGAGGGGATGAGGAAGTGGCTCTGGTTATTTGCTTCTGTACCAGGTTGGGAGGGTAGTTACGGGATGCGAAAGCTGTTGTCAGGTTGTTAGTGTAATGGTTCAGGGATTCCGGACTGGAGCAGATTCGTTTGCCACGAAGACCTAAGCTGTAGGGAAGGGACCGTTTGAAATGGAATGGGTGGCAGCTTTATTGGATAGTTTAAGATATTAGGAATAGGTGACAGAATAGTTTAAGATTTTAAAGGAATTTGGTGCAGGAAAACTATTTTAGAAGAAGCACCAAAAACAACTCATGATCTGACAGTCGTCACTCCACCAAATTAACTCAGAATGTTAACATCCCTGGGGGCATATATGACTCCAGCTAGGTCCCATGGATCTGATATTAACTTTTCTTGAGCACTGGCAGACCAGTATTTCTCTTTAAACTTCTTTTGGTAGTCTCCACAAGAAGAAAATTCTCAATATTCTTTCAAGAAATGTGTTGGATGTACATCCCCATCCGCCTTAAACTTAGGGAATTGCCTGGATAACCCTGAATTAGCCCCCCCTTGCAGATTAGTCATCACTTCACTAGTTAGTACTACATTAGGTGAAGTTACCCTTTTGTCTTCTTTATCCTGGATAAGCTTGAATTCTTTCCACAGGTCATCTATACCTTTCTTGGTATCACTAAGTTCAGAAGATAGAATAGGAGATATGTTTCCGGATGTTACTCTCTCAGTAACTTTTCGATCTATAATTTCTTCGAACTGTTCCTCCAAACTATTTACATTTATGATATCAGAGTTCGCTAATTTTTCTTTGAAGTTCCTTTCCACATTATCTAATAGTGTATTAACACCTATAATTTGCGATCAAATTATTAGCATTAAGTTATCCTGCTTATTGGCACTCTTCTTTCAAAGTACTCAACCGTTGCTTTACAGCATTAAATTTAACATTGCACACATTTTCAAAGGTCCTTACTTTTCATTAAGCTCTGATTCTACACTATTACATTTGTCGAATTCTGGAAATTATCATTCTGTTTCTGACTAAAATCAGTAAACATTTGATTTATGTGAACAGTCAAGGTACTAGTCAATTCATTCTTTAAATCTAATTTTAAATTCTCTACCTTACTATTTAAGGTGTCAAATTCAGTCTTTAAAGCATCCATGCCTTCGCATAGATTACTAAATTCTTTGCACTGTGAGTCAACTTTGGTATTTAACAAATCTATATTTGTCGCTTGACTACTTAAGCTTTCACTCTGGTTATTCAATTGAGAATGTACTGAGTCTAGTTTTTCACTTAGAGTCGCATCTTGAGCATTTAAAGCTGCACTCTGGGCATTTAGCTGAGAATGTACTGAACCTAGTTTTCACTTAGAGTCACATTTAAAGCTGCACTTTGGGCTTTGAATAAGTTTACTACCTCAGCCCAGTCTGGTACTTCTTTACTAACTCTCATGGCCATAGCTGGTTCTTGAGTTTCCTCGACTTGTTGTATGTTATCCATATTCTTGTAAGCTTTAGATCTTGTAAGCATTTAACTATTATGGTAACTACTCTAATAAAGTTCACTGAACAGTTTGTACCACTTTGTACTAAAACAATAAAGTTCTGTTTTACGCTCACCCGGCGGAGAATATGTGTTGCGTCGGTGAGTGGATGCGGAAGCAGGTCAGCATTGGTGAACAACTGGTGCCGGTGGCGTCGGATGATGGTTTCCGAGTCTGCGTCCCCACGATGTATATGAGAACTGTACACCCACCGCACCGGATCTTCTTAATCAAAATGTTCTAGGCATATTTCTTCTTAGTGAAACACACTGGAATATTCTTCTCTATTTCTCAATTCAAAATTTTGCTCCTTTAAATACTTGAACATGTTCCGTTGTCTCGGAGTAAATTCTTTGTCGTATTTGGTTTAGCTGCTATGGCAACATACAACAGCTTCTTTCCTCGTTTTTTGGTCTTAGAATTCCTGTTTTCTCAGTCCTTCCTCAGTGGTCGCCTTGTTCTAACGGCTTGTGATGGCTTTTTTAATAGACCTTCTCTTCTAAAACTGTTCTCTTTCGGCAACGCCGTCGGTATGTTTGGACTCCAAGTGCAATAACAAATTTGCACTTTCAGCACTGTTTAGTAAGTCTCCTGTGTCTCCAAACATCAAAAACAAACTAATTTACATATAAGAGAAAGTTGGCTTAAATACCACGTCCAGTCTTAACATCAACCATAATACACATCTCCCTTCAACAAAGCTAAGACAAAAGTTTTTCTCAAGAGTATCGGTATCTTCTCAACTGTTCTCGTTATTATAACAATGTTCACTGACAATTAGCACAGCATAACATAGAAGCTCCATGGTTCTTCCGTACACTTTCACTAAAACTTCCATGGATTGCTCGACAAGTACTTGTCATTGCTGTTCGACCGCCACCTCTACATTCTTCTTGCGACTGAATTTCAAACCTGCACACACAGACACGTGACGCGCAGTAGCTAGGGTTCTATGATCCCACACTCACATCTAAAATATCGTGTGTTTGACACGGAAGAAGGCTGAGTGGTTCTAGAATTTACGCAGAAATTCTCGAAACACTACACATTCACAACATCATCAGAATGTTGCATCAATGAAAATGATGAAATTGCATAGTAGTCTCTCCTATATAGCATGTACTCAATGAAAGAGTTTTGTCAGTGGCTCTAGTGTTGCTCTGTAGAGCTTTTCATGCCAATGAACGTGTACATACTCATCACCTTAGTGTTCACTCACACATGGTGTATTCATGATGTGATTTGCATCAACATAGGACACATGGAATATGTTGCATATTCAGATGGAGCATTACAAACACATTGGCATAAATGTAAAAACCCACACATACACACATGCGCAATTTTAAGGTTGGTGTAGGAAAATTTCCGGCTGCATACAGTCAGAAAACTGTTCGTATGTCACTGGGATTTCCAACTTGCAGAGGGGGCATCACAGAGAAAGCCATGGGGAGACCCAGACAGTGCATCACGTGGATGGATGGTATCCAAACCGTGCTCATTTGATGTTGCCAAACTATGGAATATGGACATTGATAAATTAATGCAGTTAATTTATGACCACCCTGCTCCATGGGATAGGGGGATGGGATCATATAAAGATCATGTAGTGAAAGAGTGGTGCTGGTTGGAGGCAGCCAAAGGGACACTGATGGAAGATGAAGTTCCATGGAAAGAGTGCTCCAAGAACACAAGGATGATTTAGGTAAATTATGTTTCATATACCTACCTAAGCATTTTATTTACTTTTGATGTATGTATGTAAATTGACTAGTTTTTAGTTCAGCTTTTCATCATCCCCTTTAGGTAGGTATGTATTATCTTGTGTTCACGTAACATATTGCCAAGAACAGTGAGCAATAATTTTTGGAATCGCATAAGTTTTTATAGGACCTCAAAAATTTTCAAAGCATATCCATCCATTTTGACTCCTCTCTGTTAATGAAAGAAGACAAAACAACTTTAGTTTGAATGAAGACAAACATATGACCTACCTAACATGTTTTTAATATTTTTCCTATAATTATGCAGATAGTAAAAGCATACTGTATGTAGATGGGTTTCCAAACGTATAGGTTTTTTGGTTTTTCAAGTCCTGTGGTGTTTAGAAACAAGTGCTAGTTCTGAACTCAACACACCGGGAAAAAAATAATAAATGTAGATCAACATGCATCTTTTATTTATAAATGCATATAAAAATATTAATTATAATAGCATTGTACCTATTTAATCTAGGCAAAGAATACTAAAAGATGTAAACCATTGTTAGAAATATCAAATTCGTACTGCAATTCAAGAAAGGTCAACTGAGTGGAAAAGTACCTGCAAAGGAAAACACGTGTTTTACCACACAGAAACCATAGTAACTGTTGTTGTTGTTGTTGTTGTGATCTTCAGTCCTGAGACTGGTTTGATGCAGCTCTCCGTGCTACTCTATCCTGTGCAAGTTTCATCACCTCCCAGTACTTACTGCAACCTACATCCTTCTGAATCTGCTCAGTGTATTCATCTCTTGGTCTCCCTCTACGATTTTTACCCTCCACGCTGAACTCCAATGCTAAATTTGTGATCCCTTGATGCCTCAGAACAAGTCCTACCAACCGGTCCCTTCTTCTTGTCAAGTTGTGCCACAAACTCCTCTTCTCCCCAATTCTATTCAATACCTCCCCATTAGTTATGTGATCTACCCATCTAAACTTCACCATTCTTCTGTAGCACCACATTTCGAAAGCTTCTATTCTCTTCTTGTCCAAACTCTTTATCGTTCATGTGTCACTTCCATACATGGCTACACTCCATAAAAATACCTTCAGAAACGACTTCCTGACACTTAAATCTATACTCGATGTCAACAAATTTCTCGTCTTCAGAAACGCTTTCCTTGCCATTGTCAGTCTACATTTTATATCCTCTCTACTTCAACCATCATCAGATATTTTGCTCAGCAAATAATAAAACTCCTTTACTACTTTAAGTGTCTCATTTCCTAATCTAATTCCCTCAGCATCACCCGACTTAATTCGACTACATTCCATGATCCTCATTTTGCTTTTGTTGATGTTCATCTTATATCCTCCTTTCAAGACACTATCCATTCTGTTCAACTGCTCTTCCAAGACCTTTGCTGTCTCTGACAGAATTACAATGTCATTGGTGAACCTCAAAGTTTTTGTTTCTTCTCCATGGATTTTAATACCTACTCCGAATTTTTCTTTTGTTTCCTTCACTGCTTGCTCAATATACAGATTGAATAACATTGGGGAGAGGCTACAACCCTGTCTCACTCCTTTCCCATCCACTGCTTCCCTTTCATGCCCCTCGACTCTTATAACTGCCATCTGGTTTCTGTGCAAATTGTAAATAGCCTTTCGCTCCCTGTATTTTATCCCTGCCACCTCTAGAATTTGAAAGAGAATATTCCAGTCAACATTGTCAAAAGCTTTCTCTAAGTCTACAAATGCTAGAAATGTAGGTTTGCCTTTCCTTAGTCTTTCTTCTAAGATAAATCGTAAGGTCAGTATTGGCTCATGTGTTCCAACATTACTAAGGAATCCAAACTGATCTTCCCCGAGGTCAGCTTCTACCAGTTTTTCCATTCGTCTGTAAAGAATTCATGTTAGTATTTTGCATCTGAGACTTATTAAACTGATAGTTCGGTAATTTTCACGTCTGTCAACACCTGCTTTCTTTGGGATTGGAATTATTATATTCTTCTTGAAGTCTGAGGGTATTTCGCCTTTCTCATACATCTTGCTCACCAGATGGTAGAGTTTTGTCAGGACTGGCTCTCCCAAGCCCGTAAGTAGTTCTAATGGAATGTTGTCTACTCCCGGGGCCTTGTTCCGACTCAGGTCTTTCAGTGCTCTGTCAAACTCTTCATGCAGTATCATATCTCCCATTTCATCTTCATCTACATCCTCTTCCATTTCCATAATATTGTCATCAAGTACATCGCCCTTGTATACACCCTCTATACACTCCTTCCACCATTCTGCTTTCCCTTCTTTGCTTAGAACTGGGTTTCCATCTGAGCTCTTGATATTCATACAAGTGGCTCTCTTTTCTCCAAAGGCCTCTAATTTTCCTGTAGGCAGTATCTATATTACGCCCCCCCCCCCCCCCCCCCACGAGATAAGCCTCTACATCCTTACATTTGCCCTCTAGCCATCCCTGCTTAGCCATTTTGCACTTCCTGTAGATCTCATTTTTGAGACGTTTGTATTCCTTTTTGCCTGCTTCATTTACTGTATTTTTATATTTTCGCCTTTCATCAATTAAATTCAATATTTCTTCTGTTACCCGAGGATTTCTACTAGCCCTCGTCTTCTTACCTACTTGATCCTCTGCTGCCTTCTCTACTTCATCCTTCAGAGCTCCCCATTCTTCTTCTACTGTATTTCTTTCCCCCATTCCTGTCAATTGTTCGCTTATGCTCTCCCTGAAACTCTGTACAACCTCTGGTTTAGTCATTTTATCTAGGTCCCATCTCCTTAAATTCCCACCTTTTTGCAGTTTCTTCAGATTTAATCTACAGGTCATAACCAATGGATTGTGGTCAGAGTCCACATCTGCCCCTGGAAATGCCTTACAATTTAAAACCTGGTTCCTAAATCTCTGTCTTAGCATTATATAATCTATCTGATACCTTCTAGTATCTCCAGGATTCTTCCATGCATACAACCTTCTTTCATGATTCTTGAACCAAGTGTTAGCTATGATTAAGTTATGCTCTGTGCAAAACCCTACCAGGCGTCTTCCTGTTTCATTTCTTAGCCCCAATCCATATTCACCTACTATGTTTCCTTCTCTCCCTTTTCCTACTCTTGAGTTCCAGTCACCCATGACTATTAAATTTTCGTCTCCCTTCACTACCTGCATAATTTCTTTTATCTCATCATACATTTCATCAATTTCTTCATCATCTGCAGAGCTAGTTGGCATATAAACTTGTACTACTGTAGTAGGCATGGGCTTCGTATCTATCTTGGCCACAATAATGTGTTCACTATGCTGTTTGTAGTAGCTTACCCGCACTCCTATTTTTTTATTCATTACCCCTATTTGATTTTGTATTTATAACCCTGTATTCACCTGACCAAAAGTCTTCTTCCTCCTGCCACTAAACTTCAATAATTCCCACTATATATAACTTTAACCTATCCATTTCCCTTTTTAAATTTTCTAACCTACCTGCCCGATTAAGGGATCTGACATTCCACGCTCCGATCCGTAGAACGCCAGTTTTCTTTCTTCGGATAACGGTGTCCTCTTGAGTAGTCACCGCCCGTAGATCCGAATGGGGGCTATTTTACCTCTGGAATATTTTACCCAAGAGGATGCCATCATCATTTATCCATACAGTAAAGCTGCATGCCCTCGGGAAAAATTACGGCTGTAGTTTCCCCTTGCTTTCAGCCGTTCACAGTACCAGCACAGCAAGGCTGTTTTGGTTAGTGTTACAAGGCCAGATCAGTCAATCATCCAGACTGTTGCTCCTGCAACTACTGAAAAGGCTGCTGCTCCTCTTCAGGAACCACACGTTTGTCTGGCTTCTCAACAGAAACCCCTCCATTGTGATTGCACCTACGGTATGGCCATCTGTATCTCTGAGGCACGCAAGCCTCCCCACCAACAGCAAGGTCCATGGTTCATGGGGGGAAGGGGGGGTGGCGCATAATAGCTACAAAGAGATAAATACGAAAGAAGACTGCTCAGAAGGTGACAAGAGTTATACTTGTACTATCACTTCCAGTTTTTTGGTTTTTCCCCTTACCAAAAAAACGTACAACTATGTACCTATGTTTTCCGCTTTATTTTCTTCTTGTTTGTGTAAAGCAAGAACATTAAAAACTTGATTCAAATTCAAACGTACAGCTGTCTCTCTTTTATATTGTCCTGTTCTTAAGTGTTTCTCATTTATACATTCCCTTTTTCTTTTCTCATTTATTATGAGTATGTAGATATCTATTAGTTTGATCTGTATCTATATATGAGTTACTCATAATTATTGTATGTACTTTATTTTCTTATATGTATTACAGTGAAGAGTTTGAAGACAAAGTGGAAGTGCATGTGAGACTAGTATATGAGAATACTGAGAGAAGGCAAATCAGGGGATGCTGCAAAGAAGAGGAGAAAGCACGTGTGATGGGATGCACTATACTTTCCACAGAATGCTGCAGAAAAAAGCATTTTTTGTTGGGTTTCCATTAGTGACCATCTTTAATAATACTAAGGTTTCCAATTTTCCATAAATTCTTGGCTGTTGTGTACCTCGATAGGTTACCATATTAATAACCTATTTTGACATTGTCTAATAAGATTAATGTTCATTCCATTTCAAACCACATCAGGTACAACTGACAGCGAAGATGAGGAAGAAGTAAGGATCCAACCGCACTATCACCAGCTATAGTAGAGGTCAGTGGGAACCCTGCTGTCAACACAAACGAAGCCCCTCTTATCTCATCAACATCAAGCATATCCTCCTCACCCGCCAGTTTGCCATCGACTTCTGATACATTTCCAGCAACAGGCCAAATCACTGCATTTCAGAAACTGTTCCTGGTTCGCCTCAGTAAGAGTTCACAAAAGCAAGAAGATGCTGATCATATTTTCTTTATGTCAGTCCTTCCACATATTAAAGAACTGCACATGGAAGGAAAATTAGGCTTTCAATAGCATCTTCTCAACTTCTTCAAGCGAAGCAAACTTACAAAACGAGGCATGCAGATTCCACCTTCTGACACTCAGCCTCAAAACTCTGGTTACTATTCACACTTACCTTAAGCAGGTTCTCAGCCTTTCTTTCCTCTTTGCCGAAGCCAATACATTCTACCTTCTTTGACGCCACCACGGTCCTCCAACCTGCAAGTTCCACCTAATTATGAAACTCTGTACCGCCCCAATCCACCAGGTTATCCAACTGCAGATAACGAGTCTCTACTCTCCGCCCAATCTACCAGATGCAATTTATCCACTACAGGATGATTTTCTCCCATATTTTGGCTTTCTTATAAAAATTTCTTATGCAAATTTCATGACGATACTATATCTACTGATACGTGCATATACTGACTGATAAATATCTTGATGTGTTCTAATTATAATTTCTGCACTGATTACAGTTTCTCTACTTACAAGTGTATTGAACAATGCCCAGTAATACCGGTACGTACGCACATCGGTATGTTCTAATTCCAATTTCTGTACTGTAAAGCATATTGACTGATAGTACACACATTGGAATGTTCTAATTTGAGTTTCTGCACTGATAAGTACAAATACATTGACATGTTATAATTTTAATTAACTGGCTTACGTACAAATATATACTTTTATATAGCTGTCTACAAATACATACTTAAAGCACCTACAGAACGCTTTTCTGTGATGTAGATATACTATAGATAGCTACTGGCATTTATGAATAAGTAGAAACCTTCTTTTCTTTGGAAAATTTTGTATGTCGTTTTCTACAAACGCAGTGTTGATGATACCTGTCTGCTTATTACCTCTTCTTCTTAATTTATGTTTCTATTTAAGAGATTAAATATTTTATTTTTATAAAATTTCATACTTGCCTTAATGTCACCGCTAGCTTCTCTTCAGCACTTATAGAATTGCTACAGTGTGTATGCTGCTTTGTGATGTGAAGACGCAATTTATAGAGTGGCGCGTCAAACCATCATAAAGACATACGTAAGTGTATAAAAATTTGTCGTCATACTTTCGTAAACCTTCGAAAATTTTTTCGAAATTTTTTTCCCTTTCGCGATCGTCGTGAGATGGATGCACACAAATCTCCGACAGATAGGTTCAGCAAAAAACCGTAATCTTTTGCTGCACCGGCGAACACTTAACATCTCATGGGACCGATTGTTATTTCCACAGCTCATAACCGTGAACTGAGCATTCAATCTCGAGATGGAAAAGATAGGGAAAGGGGGAAAAAGTGGTGATTAGGTATGCTATGCATGGGTCTGAAGCCGGCGACGTGCCTTCCCACGTGAAATAAATACGTCGGCGTAGACGTGGAGAATACGCCGTGTGCGTGTTGGCGGTTACCCTACGAGTTCTCCATGATTGTTGTGATTTCCTCACGACAGTATCTTCTCAATGCTGTCGATATTTTTTCGCTCCTTACACGATTTCATACATCGTTACAGCATGGATGTATTTGTGGTCTATGGGTCTTCTGCTTAGTCTGTGACAAATGATATAAACTATAGATGATACAGACTGTGCATGACGTCATTATGTTGAAACCAACAGGTCAATCAAATGGCTAGTGGCGGCACTCATTTTCAGATGACTTCTGGAGCACTGTTTAACTGATCATTTTCTTAGTTGTAGTGCCTTCAGTAAGGGCTTTTTAACCGTAGTGGTGAATCTTGTGCGATGTTTGGTTGCACTGAAAGTGGAAGGAGGTAATGTTTTGCGTAATAGGCAAAGTTATATTAAGAATACACAAGAAATTCCGAAGAAATTTTTTGAAAGTTAGGGTGTATGTTGATACTTAGATTTTAATGTTATGCTTTGTAATTTTGATATTGTCTAGATATCTGTACTGGATCAAGAAACAGTCATACTGTAAAACAAAAACACATATTTTGTGTAAAAACCGGATTTTATGCATGTCATTTGTAATAAAAGCATAATAAAACGTTTCATATGTATTTTGGGGGGATCGTCAGAATCTTCCTGCCAGACTGGTAGACTATTACTCCTATGGGAGCGATGGACTAAATGATGCACAGTGCAACAAAAACAGGACATCACTGAAGAACTCTAATTCTATCATTTGTAAAAAGAAAGAACTGTCAATACAAAGTTTCGAACTGTTCTTTACCCTTTCTTCTGGCCAAACTATAACCATCACATTAATTTTGAGAATTTCGGATAAATTAGGTTAACTGTAAAATCGTACTACATGCGTTAATACTAATACAGGTCGTTCAGTTGTGAATACTAGTGCTTGATTTCAACTATAAATGAGAAAATCTGTAACTGGCGGCTGCAGTTTGCACTGTGCGTAATCACAGAAACGTGACTTTTTCCCCTCAGTGACGTACTTAGTTGTTAGTTTTAAACCTTAACGGTGCAGAGGCGGAGGCGAGCGCGGTTAACCCTGTCTGTCCAAGAAGTTTCTAGACTGGATTAATAAAAATGGAGAGAAGTTAAGATGGTGATTCTAATGCATCAGATGTTCTACATTGCCTCCTTCCACTTTATTAAAACCCACATAATGGTCATATAACAAGGTAAAACTGTTAGAAAAGTTCATCTTTCGGATGTTGTTCCAATCGCACACCATATTGACTTGAATGTCGGTTATGTAGTCAAAGTGTTGACCATTCCTGTCAATTTCTGTACTTTGTCGTTTTGTGGTAGGTTCGTATTTATAACCTAAATTCTTGTCACCCATGACGATTTTTGCCAGGAAAGGTCTGCGTTTTGCGTTTCAATCAAGTATCGTCTATACATTGTTATTTATATACTGGAGTGAAGGTGTACGAGAAAATCGTTGTACATATTTTTCTTCAAAACATTCTGTAGAATGTGTTGAACAATTACCTAATTTTGACATGTTGCTCCATTGTGATTTGTGACTCAACAGCGTTGACACATACTACGACGGCATGTCCACTACTTAAAAATGTCTGCTCACAACTCGCTGGTCGAATGAACATTTTGTTGTTTACAGTTGTTAGTTCAAGCGCCGGCCGTGGTGGCCGAGCGGTTCTAGGCACTTCAGTCCGGAACCGCGTGACCGCTACGGTCGCACGTTCGAATCCTGCCTCGGGCATGGATGTGTGTGATGTCCTTAGGTTAGTTAGGTTTAAGTAGTTCTAAGTTCTAGGGGACCGATGACCTCAGATGTTAAGTCCCGTAGTGCTCAGAGCCATTTGAACCATTTTTTAGTTCAAGCTGCCACCGCAGTTGCGCAACGATGTCGCTTATACCGCGGAATAAAACGAGTCTGGGGAATTTTTGTACAGACGACAAGGACGTGGCCAGGATTTTGTCAAAGGGTGGGTTCGATTTTTAAAGAAGACCTTGAAACGACTCATGTTTTTCATTTATTCTTAAAATTTCCATAAAGAACGATAAACCATTTTATTCGACAATGCTCTCGGACTTTTCAACAAGCGGAGATATAATCTTGTTACTTAGGAGTGCTGTATTTTGGCAAACCAGTAACAAGCACGCTTGCTCCACTCTCCCTTCACCGTCCAAGATCATTTTACACTCTTCTTTCGGTCTGGATATGAATTGAGGAAGTTATCAGTAACGGACTCGCACTAATTTTTTAGGACACCGTGATTATTACCGACAGAGCTTTTAGAGTAAAGTGATATCTGTTCGACAGAGAAGCAAGAACAATTTTTGGTGTTGAAAATGCGAAGGTTCCGGAATCATTCAACCTTAACTTTCGCAAATTTTCTCATTTAAGTATGCATATCTCACTTCTTGCTATGTAAAAAGGATCATTTTCTACATTAAAAAATGCCCTGGCGGATAAAAGTATGTGCCTAAATGAGGAGAATTTGGAATTATTTATTTATCATATGGATTTTGGTGCCGGAAGTCACCAAAGAAATGTTCGACTCGTCTTCAATGCAGTTCTTTTCATACAGGCAGAGGGACTGCATCTTTTATGCGGAAGGAATTGGCTGTAGCCTGTGATAAGCGACCAAACACGGCATTTGCCTAAACAGAAAATGGGAATCCACAGAAATGCCATTTTTGAGATTGCTGGCGGACAGATTCAAACCACCTCGTCTCCCACATTCTGGGATTGCTAGCTTAGCGGCCCAACATGCAGAGCAAGCCCAAGTCAGTGGAGAATTTGGAAAAACTGGTCATTGTATATTACTTTAAAATAAAATAAAATGCACCGCAACAAAAGATTGAGTTCTGACATTGCTTGTTTTTCCTTTGATTGTGGATGTTTAGCCATTTGATAGTGCATTAATGCATGTACATTTTAATATTTAATTGCTGGCTTCAGTTACTGCAGTATTACAAGGGCGTAAGTAGATTTTTCACACAAGGGGGAGGGAGGAATGCAGAGCGCAGTCGGCTCCGAAGAATGCAAGCAGTCGACTGAAAAAAATCTTTGTGAAACGAACCATAGACTGCTTCCTCTCTCCACTAACCCCTTCCCATTTTCCGGTATCCTAACTGGTTTTTATAGCTGTGTGCTGTCCGGGTGACCAGATTGGACGCTGTTTTATCATTTGGGTTCCTAATGATATTGAGCAAATTTGTTAAAGAAACGCAACCGCCGCCATCTGAGCGATATTTTTGTTGGTAAACGCCATTTTTGTGCAACACAGACAAATATTAGGTCTACAAGTTTGATTCCGCCGTTTTGCAATAGACGGCAGTAGCGGCAAATGGGGTGCAGGCGGTTGGTCATAGGTGTAATACAATAACCTTAGGCATCTGTAAACATAATGCCATAACAATATTAGTCCATTTGTAATTGCACCATAAGGTTATTCTCGATTAAGTACGTCAACTTACGTACCCATTTCTCGTCATTTGCGGGAAGTTTTAATTTTCTGCTTTAACGTGAAGAAATCTGCGGCTGTGGCTCTTAAATGCTTGGTAAGACCAATGGTGAGGGAACTATTAGCGGAAGAGCGTGCAGAGAATGTTTTCAACGCCTTAAGAACGGTGATTTTGATATCGAAGACCGGCATGACGGTGGAAGACAGAACATTTTCGTAGCTACTGAAACAGACGAAGACAGCCACAGGACATCATTATCGAAAGCAATTGATGCTTTCAAGCCCAGCACTGAAACACAAACGGCCACAATACAGCGATAGACACGTAAAGATAATTTTGCAGCAGGTCAGTGCTCGGCCCCATGTCGCAAAATCCGTCAAAATATACATGGAAACGTTGAAATGAGAATTCCTATCCCTCCTGCCGTATTCTCCATACGTTACTCTCTCTGACCACCACCTTTTCCGATCAGTGGCATACAGTCCGGCTGACCAGCCTTCCGATCATCTACAGTGAAGACGCAGTGCGCGTTTAGAAGTGAATATCTCTCCAACTATGTTGCTGTTCATGACCAATTACGTGCAGTAGGAATTTTTTGTTTCCCTGTTATTCAGTTTGTATTTTATTTCATTGCTGGACCATCGACACCAATAAGTGTTTTACAGAAATATACCGCATTCTCAAAAGTACTTCTACTATTGTACTCACCGTTTCAAATTGTTAAGATAGTACCTACAGATTTTATTTAATTGCAATCTTTCATTTATAAACGTCTACATTACGTTCAAAATTCGCAATTACCGAGTGATAGGAACCTTCGACCATTCGATTCGTGTGTATATTCATATTGTGTACTGTAGACTCAGCAGTATTTGGCTTGTAATGCAGCAACTACACATCCCAGCCCCTAAACAACGAAACCAGCCAAAACTTTTAATATTTCAACTTTGAGTCAGAGGATACGTAGTTGCGGGCCACACCATCAACACTCATCACACTTTTCAGTTTGAAAGCCCGCAACACACACAGTGCACCAAACACTCTTAAAGATGGGCTGCTGCTGCCGACGACCCATGCATGTGTCAATGTTAACACCATGACATCGGCAACTGCGACTGAAATGGGCACGTGACCACCGGCACTGGTCCTTGACACAGTGTCAGAATATTGCGTGGTATGATCAGAATCCCGACACTTTTTTCATCATGCCGATGGCAGGGCGCGAATGCGTCGTCTTTCAGAGGAAAAGCTCTTTGGCACCTGTACTGCAGGACGGAGACAAGCTGGCGGTGGCTCCATTATCCTCTGGAGAACATTCGTGTGGACGTCCATGGGTCCAGGGGAGCCCGTGCAAGGCACCACGACGGCCAAAGAGTATCGTACATTGGTTGCAGACCACGTACGCTCCTTAATGACGATCATGTTTCCCGACGGCAGTGGCATTTTTCAGCAAGATAACACACCAAGTCAGAAGGTCAGGGATGGGTCGAGGAACACAGAGGCGATTTCCAATTGATGTGATGACGGCCGAACTCACCAGATATGAACCTGATCGAACGCATCTAGAATATGATTGAACGTGGCGTCATTGCTCATCGCCCCCGTCCCCGAATTTACGGGAATTAGGTGTCTTGTGGGTGTAGATGTGGTGCCAACTCCCTCCAGCACCTATCAAGGCCTCGTTGCTTCCGTCCCACGACGCGTCGCCGCTGTTGTCCTTGCAGAAGGTGCACATACCGGTTATTATGTAGGTGGTCATAATATTCCGACTGATCAGTCTGTCTTTTCTTTTTTCTGCAATCGGTAATTTACGCAGGCACATAAAACATGTCGACTGAATTCTGTGATTTTCAACTGAACTTAGGCCTTCTACTAGCTGTCTACACTCATGCTCATAAATTAAGGATAATGCTGATACATGGTGGAACAACGCTCTGATGGGCGGTTTGCGGGTTTAAATCACCTCGAAGTATGATCATGCTGTGCATTTGACCTGCAGTCGTCGCATGGTGGCGCTGGCAGTAGTCAACATAAGCAGAGGTGTGTTGGTGCATATCAGAGTACAGTTCACCGAGTAAGTGTGCAGAGGTTTTCAGACGTGCTAATGGTGACTGCGAGTTGTAAATGGCTCAAAGAACACATACTGATGACGTTATGACGGGTAGAATACTGGAAGATGGTCAAACACCGCAGGTGTGCCACAAAGTGTGATCTCAAGATTATGGCAACGATTCCAGCACACAAGAAACATGTCCAGGCGCTACAGTATGGGACGTCCACGGTATACAACACCACAAGAAGACCGATATCTCACCATCAGTGCCCGCAGACGGCCACGGAGTACTGCAGGTAGACTTATTCGGGACCTTACTGCAACCAGTGGAACAGTTGTCTCCAGACACACAGTCTACAGACGACTGAACAGACATGGTTTATTCGCCAGGATACCTGCAAGGTGCATTCCACTGACCCCTGGTCCAGGAGAGTCCGTAAAGCCTGGTGTCAAGAACGCAGTACATGGTCATTGGAACAGTGGTCCCAGGTTATGTTCAAGGCCGAGTCCAGGTATAGTCTGAACAGTGATTTTCGCCAGGTTTTCATCTGGCGTGAACCAGGAACCGGATACCAACCCCTTAATGTCCTTGAAAGGGACCTGTGTAGAGGTCGCGGTTTGATGGTGTGGGGTGGGATTATGATTGGTGCACATACACCCCTGCATGTCATTGACAGAGGAACTGTAACAGGTCAGGTGTATCGGGACGTCATTTTGCACCAGTATGTCCGCCTTTTCAGGGGTGCAGTGGGTCCCACCTTCCTCCTGATGGATGATAACGCACGGCCGTACCGAGTTACCATCGTGGAGAAGTACCTTGAAACAGCAGATCAGGCGAATGGAGTGACCTGCCTGTTCTCCAGACCTAACTCCCATTGAGCACGTCTGGGGTGCTCTCAGTCGACGGGATCGCTGCACGTCTTCAAACCCCTTGGACACTTCAGGAACTCCGACAGGCACTGGCGCAAGAATGGGAGGCTATACCCCAGCAGCTGCTCGACCACCTGATCCAGAGTGTGCCAACCCGTTGTGCCACGTTGTACTGGTACAATGCCAACATCGCGATTCGCTACACACAATTTCATGACATTCTACCTCTACATCTGTTGTCTGCAAACCACTTTGAAGAGAATACCTCCCACTGTACCAGCTATAATGGTTGTTTCACGTTCCATACACGTATGGCGCGCGGGAAGAATGACTGTTTAAACGCCACCGTGGATGCGTATTTAATCTAATCTTGCCCTCACGACCCCTACGGGAGCGATATGGGGGTTGTGTTACAACTGTGTGGCTTGCGTATTAAACGTAGTCTATCTAAATAAGTGTGCTTCTAGAATATTAGCTAATCCAATTGTCAGTCACTTAATATAGTAAGAGGTCACTTAATTTAATAAGAGGTTGGCACAGGAGAGTAATTCGTGGCGGGCCGCATCAAACCAGTCAGAAGACTGGTGACCGAAAAAAAAGAAAGAAAACGTCCCACAGTGTCCGTCTGTCCACTGTGTATATATTTTATAACGTCATCCAACCTACCAGTTCGTCCACGTGGCTCAAGACTAGAGCGACGTCGGTAAGAACATAATTTAGGGCAAACCCTACGACCCCATAACAGAATTATATGCAGTGTCTAAAAATACCTGCAAGAGGCAGAGACGGCGTTTTAAATATGTTACTGAGAATATCTGTTGATAAACTGAGACTAGTGGAAGTAATCTGGAAGGTAACATACATCACCTCTCTGATTTTCTCTATGCACGATTTTAAAACTGTAGCAAGAGAAGTATATATGAAATACTGAAACTACTGTCTAGAGCATACTGTCATAGAAGTGTGACTGTGTTATTATGATCGTATACAGTATACTTACCCCATAATTTACCCTACTGGCCATTAAAATTGCTACACCACGAAGATGAATCGCTACAGACGCGAAATTTAACCGACAAGAAGAATATGCTGTGATATGCAAATGATTAGGTGTTCAGAGCATTCACACAAGGTTGGCGCCGGTGCCGACTCCTACAACGTGCTGACATGAGGAAAGTTTCCAACCGATTTCTCATACACAAACAGCATTTGACTGGCGTTGCCTGGTGAAACGTTGTTGTGATGCCTCGTCTAAGGAGGAGAAATGTGTACCATCACGTTTCCGACTTTGATAAAGGTCGGATTGTAGCCTATCGCGATTGCGGTTTATGGTATCGCGGCATCGCTGCTCGAGTTGGTCGAGATCCAATGACTGTTATCAGAATATGGAATCGGTGGGTTCGGGAGGGTAACACGGAACACCGTGCTGGATCCCAACGGCCTCGTATCACTAGCAGTCGAGATGACAGGCATATTATCCGCATGGCTGTAACGGATCGTACAGCCTCGTCTCGATCCCTGAGTCAACAGATGGGGACATTTGCAAGACAACAACCATCTGCACGAACAGTTCGACGACGTTTGCAGCAGCATGGAATATCATCTCGGAGACCATGGCTCCGGTTAACCTTGACGCTGCATCACAGACAGGAGCGCCTGCGATGGTGTACTCAACGACGAATCTGGTTGCACGAATGGCAAAACGTCACTTTTTCGGATGAATCCAGGTTCTATTTACAGCATCATTATGGTCGCATCGCTGTGAACGCACATTGGAAGCGTGTATCGTCGTCGGCATACTGGCGTACCACCCGGCGTGATGGTATAGGGTGCCATTGGTTACACCTCTTGTTCGCATTGACGGCACTTTGAATAGTGGAAGTTACATTTCAGATGTGTTACGACCCGTGGCTCTACCCTTCATTCGATCCCTGCGAAACCCTACATTTCAGCAGGATAATTCACGACCGCATGTTGCAGGTCCTGTACGGGTCTTTCCGGATAAAGAAAATGTTCGACTGCTGCCCTGGACAGCACATTCTCCAGATCTCTCGCCAACTGAAAACGTCTGGTCAACGGTGGCCGAGCAACTGTCTCGTCACAATACGCCAGTCACTACTCTTGATGAACTGTGGTATCGTGTTGAAGCTACATGGGCAGCTGTACCTGTACACGTCATCCAAGCTCTGTTTGACTCAATGCCCAGTCGTATGAAGGCCGTTATTACGGCGAGAGGTGGTTGTTCTGGGTACTGATTTCTCAGGATCCATGCACCCAAACTGCGTGAAAATGTAATCACATGTCAGTTCTAGTATAATATATTTGTCCAATGAATACCCGTTTATCATCTGCATTTCTTCATCGTGTAGCAACTTTAATGGCCAGTAGTGTATAAATACAAACCGTTTGTCAGGTGTGTTCGCGTTTATTTTTGCACTATTGTGATAACAGACAAGCTCCTTGTAATATAAACACAACAAATAAACATTATAGCGTCCACTAGAAGCATTTCGCGAGAAACAATTGATCCATTAATTGATATTAATTTATTATTCTTCAGGAATTACATAATCATATTTTACAGTGAACATAAAATGTCGTAATGATTAATGCATTGGTAATATTTCTTGACGGCTTAATTTTTGTCCGTTGTTTTCTCACTGTGTACTGGTTGCTTGAAATTTTGTTTGAACATTTTCCCGAGGCCCAGAGACACGACGTACCTGCGCCCTATGGAGACCGTTATCATGGTTATAGACATTGTCAGCAGCAGCAGCAGCAGCAGCAGACACAGTGTGAGCAGCAGGAACAGCGTCAACACGACGAGCATCACCAGCAGCTGCGCCGGCAGCTGCAGCCTGGAGCGCAGCATCCGCAGCATCGTCCTCAGTGGTGCCGTGCTGTTCACCCGGACACGATCAGCGGTCACCTGGAACGCGGAAATGTACACTGTCCGCGAGGACTCGACGGAAGTGTGAAGACAGTTCAAATGGTTCAAAAGACTCTGAGCACTATGGGACTTAACATCTGAGGTCATCAGTCCCCTATAACTTAGAACTACCTAAACCTAACTAACCTAAGTACATTACACACATCCCTGCGCGAGGCAGGATTCGAACCTGCGACCGGAGCAGTCGCGCGGTTCCGGACTGAAGCGACTAGAACCGCTTGGCCATGGCGGCCGATGTGAAGACAGTGGACTGCAAGGAAAAGTGACTCTTAATGCGCTTAAAAATGTTCAAATGTGTGAATTTATAAGGGACCAAACTGCTGAGGTCATCGGTCCCCAGTCTTATGTTATGTTAACCGGGGACCTAGAAACGACGGAGAGGCTCCATCCCTTCTTCATTCGAGTACAGATGAAGGAGTCATTGTGTGCCATGTCAGGAGAATACGGGTAATGATACAAAACTGAATAGCCCAAAGAAGCAAGATATCTGACTGTGTTCGACATCAACATGCAATAACCACTCACGGACTGCAGGTGTCAGCAATAGCAGTGGAGAGTATAACAAGGGGGGACGGGGAAACAATGCAGTCGTTGTCAATAGTCGCGCTATCCAAAACCGGCAACAAGGCAACTGTGATGCACCACGGGCCATTGATGACAGGGGTGAACAACGTCTGCGGAGTTTCATACGCACGTATAGACGTGCAGCTGTTGAGCAACTGACCGCCCAGATGAACCAGGGTGGGTACCAACAGTGTCTCCTCTATGACCGTTCAATGAATGTTGCTGAATACGGGCCTCCACGGCAGGTGCCTGGTTCATGCACCCTTACGTTATGTTATGTTAACCGGGGACCTAAAAACGACGGAGAGGCTTCATCCCCACCGCAGCCGCAGTGGTCCGTAACCCCACGACAACTGTCGCAGTCCACCTCACCCCTCTGCCGCCCCACACCGAACCCAGGGTTATTGTGCGGTTCGGCCACCGGTGGACCCCCAAGGGAATGTCACACACCAGACATTGTGACCCCCATGTTTGCGCGGTAGAGTAACGGTGGTGTACGCGTACGTGGAGAACTTGTTTGAGCAGCAATCGCCGATACAGTGTAGCTGAGGCGGAATAAGGGGAACCAGCCCGCACTCGCCGAGGCAGATGGAAAACCGCCTAAAAACCATCCACAGACTGACCGACTCACCGGATCTCGATACAAATCGGTCGGGCGGATTCGTGCCGTCGATCGGCGGCCGCCCGGAAGGTCTCCAGTCTTACACACTATTTAAATTAACTGATGCTAAGAACAACACACACACATCCATGCCCGAGAGAGGACTCGAACCTCCGGCGGGAAGGCCGCGCGATCCGTGACAAGGCGCCTCTAATCGCACAGCCACTCCGCGTGGCTTTGATGCACTTGAGGCTCCCTTCGCAAGAATAATATGGGATTTCGGATACTAATAGGAATTTCCGAGCTTAACTTGAAACTGTAATAAATTTTTCAAAATTATCCAGTTTACAGAATCACTTAAAGAAATGAAAGCGATCCAAATGAAGCACTATACGGTGAAAAGTGGTACAAATGTCTCTGAGCACTATGCGACTTAACTTCTGAGGTCATCAGTCGCCTGGAACTAATTGATTAGACTAATTAATAGACTAATTAATAATTAGACTAATTAATAATTAGTCGCCTAGAACTAATTAAACCTAACTAACCTAAGGACATCACACACATCCATGCCCGAGGCAGGATTCGAACCTGCGACCACAGCGTCGCTCGGTTCCAGACTGTAGCGCCTAGAACCGAACGGCCGCTCCGGCCGGCCCTATACGGTGATTTCTTTTGCCTAAAAATATATCAGTTATTCAAAACTCAAATTTTCAGTATCCTATCAGCAATCTTCCACTTCATCTGTTAATAAATTTTAGTGTAAGAGAAATTTGCTGGATTTTTTTAAACGATGACTAATCGTTTATAGCAAAACTGATAGATGTGTATTACATAAGAAAATACATTATTTTATGTATTGCAAAATTTTATTCCTCGTGACTTATGTTTTGTGTTCACCCCAACTTCTATAGTAACTTTGTTAAAAGTAATATTAATACATTTTGGTGTACCACCAAAAAGTTTACAGCGTGGACACAACCGTGTTTAGGATCTATAGACAGGTTGGTTGAACCTGTGCTACTGACCTTTTTTTTTTTTTTTTTACTTTATTGTTATTTTAAAACCTGTACAAATCAGGTAGGCTGGCAGCGGCACACTACGCTGCTCTTCAGCCATAGCGTTTACAATAGTATAAGAACGGAGAATGATAGTGAACAAAGTGACGGGCAAAAGAGAGAGGTCACAGAGACACAAAAAACACGGAGTCGTTCACACGTGGCGATAACAACACTGAAAACACGTTGGCACGGCGCACAGAACACTGATGAATCCAACGGCACAAGTGAACGTAGTAGTGGGACGGCAGACACCAAAAAACACTAAACGACGTCACACACACGAGACACAGAAGGCGATGATCTCCGGCGCGCGAATGTTCACTAAGCGTGTGCGAGTCCAGGGACCTGCCAAGAGAGGAGGAGGAGGAAGGGGAGTGGGAGAGCGAGAGGGGAGAGCAGAGATGCCACGGGCAGGGGAGAGAGGGGGGGAGGGAGGAAGGGGGAGAGGAAGCCAGGGGGAAGAGGGGGGAGGGAGGGGATGGGGAAAAGGAAAAAGAAGGGAAGAGAAGAGAAGGG
This sequence comes from Schistocerca piceifrons, assembly GCF_021461385.2. Lineage (NCBI taxonomy): Eukaryota > Metazoa > Arthropoda > Insecta > Orthoptera > Acrididae > Schistocerca > Schistocerca piceifrons. The sequence goes on from NC_060145.1 coordinate 242,299,217, forward strand.
AGGGAGGGTGCCGAAAGGAAAGGACACCGGAAGTGGGGGGCGGGGCAGGGTCAAAGTTGATAGGAGGGGTAGATGGAGGGGATGACGACATCATCAGGGAGAGGGAGCTGGCGGAAGTCACCTTGGGAGAGGGTAAGGAGGGTGGAGAGATGGAGACCGGGTGGGACGTGGAAATACAGGCGCGGCAGCGGGCGGGGACGGGAGAGGATCGGGGATACGAGCGGGTGAGGAGGATCAATTTTACGGGAGGTGTACAGGATCCGTATCCTTTCAAGGAAAAGGAGGAGGTGGGGGAAGGGGATGAGATCATACAGGATCCGCATGGGGGAGGGGAGACGGATGCGATAGGCAAGGCGGAGAGCATGGCGTTCAAGGATTTGGAGGGATTTATAAAAGGTAGGGGGAGCGGAGATCCATGCTGGATGGGCGTAACAAAGGATAGGGCGGATGAGGGATTTATAGGTGTGGAGGATGGTGGAGGGGTCCAGACCCCACGTACAGCCGGAAAGGAGCTTGAGGAGACGGAGTCGGGAACGTGCCTTGGCTTGGATTGTCTGGAGATGGGGAGTCCAGGAGAGGCGACGGTCGAGGGTGACGCCAAGGTACTTAAGGGTGGGAGTGAGGGCGATGGGACGGCCATAGACGGTGAGATAGAAATCAAGGAGGCGGAAGGAAGGGGTGGTTTTGCCTACAATGATCGCCTGGGTTTTGGCTGGATTGACCTTGAGCAACCACTGGTTGCACCAAGCGGTGAACCGGTCAAGATGGGATTGGAGAAGGCGTTGGGAGCGTTGCAGGGTGGGGGCAAGGGCAAGGAAGGCGGTGTCATCGGCAAACTGGAGAAGGTGGATGGGGGGTGACTGCGGCGACATGTCCGCCGGCTACTGACCTTACAATGGAAAATTTTATAAATAACCGGCAAAAATAGCATTTTTGAGCAACTTTCGAATTAAAAGCTTACATCCAGCAGTTAAGTCTATTATTTAATTGTATATAATTTTGCTATTGAGCTATACAGGGTGGTCCATTGATAGTGATCGGGTCAAATATCTCAGGAAATAAGCGACAAATGAAAAAACTACAAAGAACGAAACTTCTCTAGCTTGAAGGGGGAAACCAAATGGCGCTATGGTTGGCCCGTTAGATGGCGCTGCCATAGGTCAAACGGATATCAACTGCGTTTCTTTAAAACTTTTAAAAATAGGAAGGTAGGTAGGTTTTTTAAATTAAAATACAGAACGTAGGTACGTTTGAACATTTTATTTCGGTTGTTCCAATGTGATACATGTACCTTTGTGAACTTATCATTTCTGAGAATGCATGCTGTTACAGCGTGATTACCTGTAAACACCACTTTAATGCAATAAATGCTCCCTCGTTCACCAGTCCCATCGTCTTCTTCAGTGTTTGTGCGTCGTATCAACAGTTTACAGTGTGGATAATCGTCGAGTGTGAACGGCTCCGTGTTTGTCTTTATGTGTCTCCTGTTTTATTGCCCACTGTTCTGTAACTTATGTGTCTTCTCGGTGTTTTTTTTTTTTTCTCATTGTGTATCCTCTGGCTGAAGAACAGCGTAGAATACTGCTGACAGCCTGCCTGTTGTACAGGTTTAAAATAACAATAAAGAAAAAAAAATGCTCCCCCACCTCCCCTCTCTTTGCCCCCTTCCCTCCCCCAAGTCCTTTTACATTTCCCTCCTCTGCCTCCTCTCATTCCCTCTCGCGTCTGCCCTTCTCCCGCTTTATTAGTCCTCTCCCTCCTTGGTCCCCCCCCCGTTTTCGTTTTCTTCCTTCCTCCCTCCTTGTTCTTCCCCCTCCTCCAGGCTCCCCCCTCCCCATCTGCCTTTGGCTCGGGAGTGTCATCTTCATGCCGCCACTTTCGTGCAGTGTTCTACATTGAGTGTTCTACAGTGAGTGTTCTACAGCGAGTGTGAGTGTTTTACAGTAAGTGTTCCATGTTGTGTTTTTTGGGAAGTGTTGCGAACGGCCATCATACTGTCGCTAGGTGTGCCTTTTATCTCTTGCCAACAGAAACCAGACTGTCGCCGTCATTTTTAATTGTGTGCGTACTATGTTACTTGTCTGATTCCTGTGTCTTTTATTAACGTTGCCAACCCCTTTTGCTTTCTGTTTTAACTTTCCGCATTTTTCCGCCATTTTACACTTGATGTCACCGTTTTATCGCCTGTTTTTTTGTTTCTTTTCTTCTTCCGTTTTTTAAAATAAAAGTCTGTAGGCTGTAGAGCAGCGTATTAAGCTGCTGCCAGCCCGCCCCCTTCGGGGGGAATTGAAAATCAGTAACGGAAAAAAATGCTCAAAATGATGTCCGTCAGCCTCAATGCATTTGGCAATACATGTAACGACATTCCTCTCAACAGCAAGTAGTTCGCCTTCCGTAATGTTCGCACATGCATTAACAATGCGCTGAGGCATGTTGTCAGGCGTTGTCGGTGGATTACGATAGCAAACATTCTTCAACTTTCCCCACAGAAAGAAATCCGGAGACGTCAGATCCAGTGAACTTGCGGGCCATAGTATGGTGCTTCGACGACCAATCCACCTGTCATGAAATATGCAGTTCAATACCGCTTCAACCGCACGCGAGCTATGTGCCGGACATCCATCATGTTGGAAGTACATCGCCATTCTGTCATGCAGTGAAACATCTTTTAGTAAGATCGGTAAAACATTACGTAGGAAATCAGCATACATTGCACCATTGGGGGCCAATTATCCTTCCTCCCATAATGCCACACCATACATTAACACGCCAAGGTCGCAGCCATCGTGGATTTTCTGTTGCCCAATAGTGCATATTATGCCGGTTTACGTTAACGCTGTTGGTGAACGACGCTTCGTCGCTACATAGAACGAGTGCAAAAAATCTGTCACCGTCCCATAATTTCTCTTGTGCCCAGTGGCGGAACTGTACACGACGTTCAAAGTCGTCGCCATGCAATTCCAGGTGCATAGAAATATGGTATGGGTGCAATCGATGTTGATGTAGCATTCTCAACACAGACGTTTTTGAGATTCCCAATTCTCGTGCAATTTATCTGGTACTGATGTGCGGATTAGACGTGACAGCAGCTAAAACATCTACTTGGGCATCATAATTTGTTGCAGGTCGTGGTTGACGTTTCACATGTGGCTGAACACTTCCTGTTTCCTTAAATAACGTAACTATCTGGCGAATGGTCCTGACACTTGGATGATGTCGTCCAGGATACCGAGCAGCATGCATAGCACACGCCCGTTGGGCATTTTGATCACAGTAGCCTTACATCAACCCGATATCGACCTTTTCTGCAATTGGTAAAAGGTCTATTTTAACACGGGTAATGTACCACGAAGCAAATACCGTCCGCAGTGGCGGAATGTTACGTGATACAACGTACTTATACGTTTGTGACTATTACAAAGCGAAAAAAGTGGTCCGACCAAAACATTCATATTTCTTTACGTACTACACGAATATGTAATAAAAATAAGGGGGTTTAAAAAAATCGCAGTTGATTAACATCGCTATGAATAACCATGGAAGTCATTCCCTCATGTCTTAGCAGATGTCCTATCATCCTGTCCCTTCTCTTTATCAGTGTTTTCCACATATTCCTCTCCTCTCAGATTCTGCGTAGAACCTCCTCATTCCTTACCTTATCAGTCCACCTAATTTTCAACATTCGTCTATAGCACCACATCTCAAATGCTTCGATTCTCTTCTGTTCCGGTATTCCCACAGTCCATGTTTCACTACCATACAATGCTGTACTCCAGACGTATATCCTCAGAAATTTCTTCCTCAAATTAAGGCCGGTATTTGATATTATTAGACTTCTCTTGGCCAGAAATGCCTTTTTTGCCATAGCGAGTCTGCTTTTGATGTCCTCCTTGCTCCGTCCGTCATTGGTTATTTTACTGCCTAGGTAGCAGAATTCCTTAACTTCATTGACTTCGTGACCATCAATCCTGATGTTAAGTTTCTCGCTGTTCTCATTTCTACTACTTCTCATTACCTTCGTCTTTCTCCGATTTACTCTCCAACCATACTGTGTACTCATTAGACTGTCCATTCCGTTCAGTAGATCATTTAATTCTTCTTCACTTTCACTCAGGATAGCAATGTCATCAGCGAATCGTATCATTGATATCCTTTCACCTTGTATTTTAATTCCACTCCTGAACCTTTCTTTTATTTCCATCATTGCTTCCTCGATGTACAGATTGAAGAGTAGAGGTGAAAGGCTACAGCCTTGTCTTACACCCTTCTTAATACGAGCACTTCGTTCTTGATCGTCCACTCTTATTATTCCCTCTTGGTTGTTGTACATGTTGTATATGATCCGTCTCTCCCTATAGCTTACCCCTACTTTTTTCAGAATCTCGACAGCTTGCACCATTTTATATTGTCAAACGCTTTTTCCAGGTCGACAAATCCTATGAAAGTGTCTTGATTTTTCTTTAGCCTTGCTTCCATTATTAGCCGTAACGTCAGAATTGCCTCTCTCGTCCCTTTACTTTTCCTAAAGCCAAACTGATCGTCACCTAGCGCATTCTCAATTTTCTTTTCCATTCTTCTGTATATTATTCTTGTAAGTAGCTTCGATGCATGAGCTGTTAAGCAGATTTGCGATAATTCTCGCACTTGTCAGCTCTTGCCGTCTTCGGAATTGTGTGGATGATGCTTTTCCGAAAGTCAGATGGTATATCGCCAGACTCATATATTCTACACACCAACGTGAATAGTCGTTTTGTTGCAACTTCCCCCAATGATTTTAGAAATTCTGATGGAATGTTATTTATCCCTTCTGCCTTATTTGACCGTAAGTCCTCCAAAGCTGTTTTAAATTCCGATTCTAATACTGGGTCCCCTATCTCTTCTAAATCGACTCCTGTTTCTTCTTCTATCACATCAGACAAATCTTCACCCTCATAGAGGCTTTCAATGTATTCTTTCCACCTATCTGCTCTCTCCTCTGCATTTAACAGTGGAATTCCCGTTGCACTCTTAATGTTACCACCGTTGCTTTTAATGTCACCAAAGGTTGTTTTGACTTTCCTGTATGCTGAGTCTGTCTTTCCGACAATCATATCTTTTTCGATGTCTTCACATTTTTCCTGCAGCCATTTCGTCTTAGCTTCCCTGCACTTCCTATTTATTTCATTCCCCAGCGACTTGTATTTCCGTATTCCTGATTTTCGGGAACATGTTTGTACTTCCTCCTTTCATCAATCAACTGAAGTATTTCTTCTGTTACCCATGGTTTCTTCGCAGCTACCTACTTTTTACCTATGTTTTCCTTCCCAACTTCTGTGATGGCCCTTTTTAGAGATGTCCATTCCTCTTCAACTGTACTGCCTACTGCGCTATTCCTTATTGCTGTATCTATAGCGTTAGAGAACTTCAAACGTATCTCGTCATTCCTTAGTACTTCCGTATCCCACTTCTTTGCGTATTGATTCTTCCTGACTAATGTCTTGAACTTCAGCCTACTCTTCATCACTACTATATTGTGATCTGAGTCTATATCTGCTCCTGGGTACGCCTTACAATCCAGTATCTGATTTCGGAATCTCTGTCTGACTATGATGTAATCTAATTGAAATCTTCCCGTATCTCCCAGCCTATTCCAAGTATACCTCCTCCTCTTGTGATTCTTGAACAGGGTATTCGCTATTACTAGCTGAAACTTGTTACAGAACTCAATTAGTCTTTCTCCTCTTTCATTCCTTGTCCCAAGCCCATATTGTCCTGTAACCTTTTCTTCTACTCCTTCCCCTACAACTGCATTCCAGTCGCCCATGACTATTAGATTTTCGTCCCCCTTTACATATTGCATTACCCTTTCAATATCCTCGTGCACTTTCTCTATCGCTTCATCTTCAGCTTGCGACGTCGGCATGTATACCTGAACTATCGTTGTCGGTGTTGGTCTGCTGTCGATTCTGATTAGAACAACCCGGTCACTGAACTGTTCACAGTAACACACCCTCTGCCCTACCTTCCTATTCATAACGAATCCTACACCTGTTATACCATTCTCTGCTGCTGTTGATGTTACCCTATACTCATCTGACCAGAAATCCTTGTCTTCCCTCCACTTCACTTCACTGACCCCTACTAAATCTAGATTGAGCCTTTGCATTTCCCTTTTCAGATTTTCTAGTTTCCCTACCACGTTCAAGCTTCTGACATTCTACGCCCCGACATGTAGAACGTTATCCTTTCGTAGATTATTCAATCTTCTTCTCGTCGTAACCTCCCCCTTGGCAGTCCCCTCCTGGAGATCCGAATGGGGGTCTATTCCGGAATCTTTTGCCAATGGAGAGATCATCATGACACCTCTTCAAATACAGGCCACATGTCCTGTGGATACACGTTACGTGTCTTTAATGTAGTGGTTTCCATTGCCTTCTGCAACCTCATGTCGTTGATCATTGCTGATTCTTCCGCCTTTAGGGGCAATATCCCACCCCTAGGACAAGAGAGTGCCCTGAACCTCTATCCGCTCCTCCGCCCTCTTTGACAAGGCCGTTGGCAGAATGAGGCTGCCTTCTTATGCCGGAAGTCTTCGGCCGCCAATGCTTATTATTTATCAAAATTTAGGCAGTGGCGGGGATCAAACCCGGGACTGAAGACGTTTTGATTATGAATCAAAGACGCTACCCCTAGACAACGGGTTCAGCTAGTATCTCGTTAACGAATAAAATTAACTAAAAATGGTTATCCCGAGATTCAACAGCTTATGCATCAGCGTTTGGGATGTAGATGATTGGGGCAACAAACACCCACTACCTGAATGTAGAAAATCTCCAGTGCGGCAGGGTGTCGACTCGGGGCCCTGTGATCTAAAGACAGCGTTGGTAGCCACTAGATCACGATGAAGATCATGATGACATTTAGTTTGTGGGGAGCTCAACTGCGCAGTTCCCGACCCGGCCGGGAATCGAACCAGTGACCCCGTGATCCAGAAGCAGCAACGCTAGCCAATAGACCACGAGCTGCGGGACTAAACGACGACGTAGAGGACCAGCATGTAAATGTGATCCTGCGCACTTAACTGCTTGCATCCTACACGAAAATACAAGGTTCACTTCATAGATAACGCACAAAATTTTCTGTTTATTAACTGCCAGATTAAAAAGAAATGTCGCACTCTGAAGAAGGGCGAGAGAGGGGGGAGGGGGAGGGGTCAGGAAACGAAATGAAACTTCACAGCTTGAGAAAGTATGTGACGTTATTTTACTGATTACAACATCGAGTCAAATTTACAACGAAAGTGGCAGTATCAGCCCACTTACCAGTATGACGTTGCATCCGTCTGGCCAGTATAAATTGGGAACGATGTCACGAAGCTGTTATATTCTCTCCTGAGGCAAACTGGTCCACAACTGTTGCAACTGGTCCTTGATATCCCAGATACTGGCTCTAGGACGTAGACAACGTCGAGCTGGTACCACACATATTCAGTCAGAGAAAAATCTGGGGATCTTACTGGCCACAAGAGTACCTCAACATCATGCAGACAGTTCATAGAGACGTATGGCATGTGTAAATGTACCATGATGCTCTACACTGAGAGGTAACACATGAGGACGCAGGATATTCATGGTGTAAGGTTGTGCCGTCAGATTCCCCTCAGCCACCGCCAATGGTGACATGAAGCCATACCCAATGGCTCAACGTACCATAACGTCAGGAGTAACACCGCTGTGCCTCTCCAAAACACTGGAAGAATGGTGCCACCATAGTCGATGACGACAATCATGCGACATATTGCAGAACCGCAATTCATCAAGGAACACAATGCAAAGCCATTCATCAGCAGTCAATGATTCCCAGCCACGGCACTAGTCAAATCGCAGCCGTTTCTGCTGTGAAAGGAGGTCTACGTATGGGACGATATTTCCAAATGATTCAAACGGCCCTGAACACTATGGGACTTAACATGTGAGGTCATCAGTCCCCTAGACTTAGAACTACTTAAACCTTACTAACCTAAGGCCGTCACACACATCCATGCCCGAGGCAGGATTCGAACCTGCGAACGTAGCAGCAGAGCGGTTCCGGACGGAAGCGCCTAGAACCGCTCGGCAACAACGGCCGGCTGACGATATTCCCCAAGTACAGATGCCGATAGTGTGCGACCAGTGGTGTGGAATGACACAGAATGTTGCAAGGAGCCGTTACTTGTTCACGAATGGAAGGTGCAGATGTGAAGGCTTACGATGTGCTTGGTGCACAATGCGGCAGTCCTCCTTTTGAGTGGTCAGACATGGTCGACCGGATCCTTGATGACGAGTACTTCTACCCTCATGTTCCTATGTAGTCCTAAATTGGGTCATCGTCACATGCGAATGCCCTGCAAATCTGGGTATTGCACAATTCGACCAGGTGGCCAAATGGACATCCGCAATGAGACCCCTACCAAACTCTGTCACTAACGCACTTTGGTGCCACTCTTCGTGGAAACATGGAACTGCAACTCTAATCATATACATACTCGCCGATGGTATATACGCGCACAAAGCTACGTTGACATCCGATCATATCTTATGGATGCTTTATTTTTTTGTCATGCAATATACTTATTTATTTGATATTACCTCTTTACATCCCTTCAGTATCTGCATCTATCTACACTCATGCTCATAAATCAAGGATAATTACAGAATGTGGTGCCACAAAACGCGGCACTACACAAAACGGGCGTTAATAGCATAGGCACATAGGGAACACACACGACACAGATCCGTAAGTCCGTGATATTGGTGATAAGATTAGAAAACCGTCCCGAAACACATGTGCTACAAAACGCCACTATTGCCTGCGCATGTACCCTGACATCAGTATGGGATATGACCACCATGCACAGGTACACAGGCCGCACATTGGGTTGGCATACTCTGATCAGGTGGCCGAACAGCTGCTGGAGTATAGCCTCCCATTCTTGCACGAGTACCTGTCGGAGCTCCTGAAGTGTTTTAGGGGTTTGAAAGTTGTATATGCCAGAAGAAACTCAGGTCTCACATCATCATTGATCTACCTTATATACTCATTTACAGACTTGTTCCTGTGATTTTCCTGCGACCGTTACCCAGCTATAGTTATAAATAATCACTCACATTGTACTATGATCCCTGGCATTTTATCTCTTTGTCATGTATTACACTTTTTTTTTGGTCAATTCATGCCAAGACGTCTTCATACAGTACTCAATTAATTCGTCAGATGTTCAAGTCTCCTGTAGCTCCACATTTTGAAGGCTTCTGAAAGCTTTAATTCTGTCTTCACCATTCTCTGCATTTTTCACCTATGTAGTGTAGTACTCCAAACATAGATTTTCATAAATATTTTTATGAATTAAAGGTTTACACAGGGTGTCTGACTATTAAAGATACAAACGAAAGGGGCGACTAGGGGCAATTAAGCAACCAAATAACCCTAATAAATATACATCCAAAACCCAATGGTTATGACGAATAGGAAAATGCAATCCAGCGAATGTTGATACTCTGTTGATGTCCAAGGCTACATTTGGATGGCGCTGCTTTTGGTGAAAGAATGCATATGTGATACATACATGACATTGCACTGGCATACTGTCATGTGATAGTTTGGGAATACAGTATCATGCATCCAGTGCCCCCTGTCTTGAACTTGAGGCTTGTGTGGGAATGTTTAAAAGCCCTGATGTGTTTCAGATCTGTTGATAGTGTCGATGAACTCCGAACACATTATGGATAATTGTCAAGACATTCGAAACACACTTGGGATTTCTGAACTTATAGGACGAAGACACGTGCTGAAGCCTGCCATTCAGATGAACTGTCGTCATGTGGAACACTTCTTGTAGAGTGTTTGTCCTCAAGGACTCTGTTATAAGGAGTTTCCATACTCAGTCATAATACTTTGTACTGATGATATACTATTGGTTCCTAGACCTATGTATATTAGGATTATTTGCTTGTATCACTGTCTTCTACTCGACTGGTCCTTTAGTAACTATAACAGTCAAACACTCTGTATTTTCTACTACGCAAGCAGTGGTTGCTTTTTATGGAAACCTCTTTCTGCATTGTACAACCATTGCTTCTGCAGCTTCTTTGCGCCTTATTTCTCTATCTATTCTGCTTACGAACTAATAAAATTGGTCCATTTCTTCGAAATCTCTTATCCAACATTAAAATTTTGCCATCTAGCATGGCTCCTCCCACGCACACCATTATTTTAGATCTTTTTTGTTTTCGTGCTTGTTATAGCCGTCAGACGGCAAACGTTCCATTTTGTTAAGTGTTGTTGTAGTTTTTGTGGTGGTATTCAATCCGAAGACTGGCTTGGTACTGCTCTCCAAGTTAGTATATATTGATCAAGCCTCTTCACATCAGAGCAACTACTGCAAGCTACATCTATTCGAACCTGCTTACTGTTTCATGTCTTGGACTCCCTCCACAATATTTATCTCCAAACCTTCACTCCATTACTAAACAGACTATTCCTTTATGCCTCAGGATGTACCAACCGATCTCTTCTTTCAGCCAAGTTGTAAACTTTGTTTCGCGATTCAGTCCAGTATCTCCCCATTAGTTATTCGATCTACCCATTTTCAGCGTCCTTCTGTAGCACTACATTTGAAAGAGGTTATATTCTCTTCTTGTCTGCACTGCGAACAGTCGAAGTTTCATTTCCATACAGGGCTATATCCGGACAACCACCTTCAGAAAAGACTTCCTAGAACCTAAAATTTATACCCAGTGTTCAAATACTTCTCTTTTTCAGAAATTCTTTCCTTGCTACTGCTGGACTACGTTTTATATTGTCTCTACTTCGACACTCATCAGATATTTCGCTGCCCAAATAGCAAGACTCATCAGGTAGTTTTAGTGTCTCATTTCCTACTTTAATTCTCTTAGCATCTGTCCAATCACATTAACGTGATTGCACGTCAAAAGCAAGGGCTGTGCAAGAAGAGACTCAAAGAGGTTTTCAAAGGTGCGGTACCAACAGAGATGTAGAACCATGCCAACCAACTCAAGTGCTGTCAGCTGCTGAGCTATGTTTCTCCGTTAAGGATCCATAGTGCGAACAGGCCGATCGAAGGTGTCCCACGGATTCTCGATTGGGCTTAAATTCGCGGTGTTTGGTGGCCAGGAAAGTATGGTAAACTCATCCTAGTGCTCTTCGAACCATATATGTACACTCTGAGCTGTGTGGCTGTGTAACACGTTGCATTGTTCTGCTGGTAGATGTCATCGTGCGAGGGAAAACAAACTGCCTGTAGGGGTGGACACGGTCCCAAAAGACAGATATTTACTATGTTTTGACATATTCTACCTTCCACCATAGTGACGGGGCCACACAGGGAATGCCACGAAAATATTCTACAGACCACAACGCTCACTCCTCCAAACTGTATCCTTCCGCCGATTGTTGCTGGGCCGTATACTCCAACGGCCTTCTGTCCGATGGAGCATAAAAAGTGATTCATCTGAAAAGGCCACCTGTCGCCACTCAGTGGCCGTCCAGTTGCTCTATTGGCTCGCAAATTCCGTCCTCCATCGCCGACGTATAGTACTCATGTCAGTAAGGGTGCATGAACGCCCGCCCGGCTGGCCGTGCGGTCTGACGCACGGCTTTCCGGGCGGGAAGGAGCGCCTGGTCCCCGGCACGAATCCGTCTGGCGGATTTGTGTCGAGGTCCGGTGAGCCGGCCAGTCTGTGGATGGTTTTTAGGCGGTTTTCCATCTGCCTCGGCAAATGCGGGCTGGTTCCCCTTCTTGCGCCTCAGCTACACTATGTCGGCGATTGCTGCGCAAACAAGTTCTCCACGTATGCGTACACCACCATTACTCTACCACGCAAACATAGGGGTTACACTCGTCTGGTGTGAGACGTTCCCTGGGGGGTCCACCGGGGGCGGAACCGCACAATAGCCCTCGGTTCGGTGTGGGGCGGCAGAGGGGTGAGGTGGACTGCGGTAGTCGTCGTGGGGTTGCGGACCACTGGCGCTGCGGCGGGGACGGAGCCTCTCCGTCGTTTTTAGGTCCCCGGTTAACATAACATAACGTAAGGGTGCATGAACCAGGCACCTGCCGTGGAGGCCCGTATTCAGCAACATTCACTGAACGGTCATTGAGGAGACACTGTTGGTACCCACCCTGGTTCATCTGGGCGGTCAGTTGCTCAACAGCTGCACGTCTATACGTGCGTATGAAACTCCGCAGACGTTGTTCACCCCTGTCATCAATGGCCCGTGGTGCATCACAGTTGCCTTGTTGCCAGTTTTGGATAGCGCGACTATTGACAACGACTGCATTGTTTCCCCGTCCCCCCTTGTTATACTCTCCACTGCTATTGCTGACACCTGCAGTCCGTGAGTGGTTATTGCATGTTGATGTCGAACACAGTCAGATATCTTGCTTCTTTGGGCTATTCAGTTTAGTATCATTACCCGTATTCTCCTGACATGGCACACAATGACTCCTTCATCTGTACTCGAATGAAGAAACCTTTGCTTGGCCGGAATTTCCATTATGACAACGAGTTATTTTCGAGGCGCTAAGTTTCTTGGACAGCAAAATGCGGACTTCTGGAGTCAAGGTCTGCACTAGCTCATTTATCATTTGGAAAAATAATGTGTCGGATTGCATGAGGGGCGATCAAAAAGGATCTGTTAGAAGGTCGTAGAGCGCAGAATTGGTATGCAGATCAGGAAAAATCGCCGTGAGCATTGAGACAAACATTCCATCGACGCCCCATGCTAAAGTTGTCTCTTTTGTAAAACATCTTGTCCTGCTGCGTGAACAAGTCTGTAACTGTGTAACTGTCTACTGCACATCTTCGCCCGACAGGAATCGTCGACATTTCAAGACTGTTTTTACGAGGCCGTAGCTGTGAGAATCGCGTGGAGAGAGATCAGGACTATAGAGCGGATACTCGAGTGCCTTCCACCTGAGTGGGCGTAAGTTCTGCCTTGATGCATTTGTAATTGGAAATTTGTGGTAAGAAGTATGGGACCAAACTGCTGAGGTCATCGGTCCCTAGGCTTACGCACAACTTAATCTAACCTAAACTAACTTACGCTAAGAACAACACACACACCTATGCCCGAGGGAGGACTGGAACCTCTGACGGCGCGAGCCGTGACAAGACGCCCTAGATCGCACGGCTGGCTACCCCGCGCGGCGATACATTTGTGATGTGGAGACGTGTCGAATCGCGACCATCACGGAACTTGGCACAAAATTTCACAACGGCGGTTCTCGACAGACATGCTTCCCTATACACATTCATCATTCTCCATTGGATGTCTGCAGGTGTTTGTCCTTCTGCAGCCAAGAAAAAAAGTAATAGCACGTTGATTCTGTTTGAACGCATTTGGTAATAACGTCGCCGTAGTTCACTTCAAGCATTTACCGCACGCACGTCGGAAAGGGATGTATACCACGCTAATCATTTGCCTCCGCGTCGGTGTTTATATACTTGTATCGCAGGCGCGCTACGTTGCATATACGCCATAGCAACGGCCACAAACGGAAACTTTTTAATCGCCCCTTATAGGATGAGTCTGTAGAGGAGAACTAATGTTAGCATCAAGTTTCATGGTCACAGATTAATTTCTTCCAGAGGATAATTAAAATTTTATGACTGCCCTGGAAAGATAATGCTTTTATTTCCACAGAATTGTGAGGCTCGAGTTTCTTGTCAAATAGTAACGGGACAATTAATTATGAAGATATTCTAAAATATCTCTTAGGCAATTAATATGCAGATAGGTTGCGTATGAAGGCAATACGGAGTTGTAGCGACTGGAGACTTCCCCAACGACATACTTGTGGGGAAACTATTCATACTATGAGGACCGATAAAAAAGTTTCCGTTTGGGGGCGTTGCTGCAGTATATATGCGAAGTAGGGCTACTCGGATGAGGGTATAAATGCACCGATGTGTAAACAATGGATTAGTAGCTTTCCGACGTGTGTGCCGTATATGCGGAAATGTGAATTAAGGCGGCATTAATACCTAATGCTTCCAAACAAGACCAACGTGCAGATATTCGTTCCTTGGCTGCCGGAGGACGAACACCGGCAGACATCCATCGGAGAGTGAAGAATGTGTATGGGCAGCCTGTCTCTCCAAAAATAGTGTGACGAGGGGTGCTTCTGCTTCATGATAACGCACCTCCCCATGCCGCAAATGTCGTAACGCAGAAGTTAGGCCAGCCCAAGACACTGGAGCACAAGCCCTTTAGTCCTGATGTTGCACCATGCGATTATTACACCTTCGGTTCCTTAAAAAAGCACCTCGAAGGGTCGACGACTCCTGTCAGACGGGGATGTGTAGCAGGTAGTTTCGAACTTCTTCACGCAGCAGGAGACGGTGTTTTACAAAACAGGTAACTTCAACCCGGTGCATCTGTGGGATGATTGCGTCAGTGCTCACTATTAGTGCACCTGATTGGCGTATCGATTCTGGAAAGTACTGCCTTCGAAAGGAAATTTTTGATCGCTCCTCGTAGAATGATAAACGTATTGTTATTTACAGATAATATTTGTAGAAAATGTACATGTAGCTGTAAACGTTGATGGTTTTTCCATTCGATGCATACGAAACTCATTATAGAACAAAACAGTTTAAAAACTGAAGATCATTTTGTAGAAGATATCAGTGTATTGGATATGTTATAAAGTCTGATTTAGACGCACAAGAGGACAGGTTATCATAAAACGATAATCAAATAAATAAATACCACAGCGATAGCACTCGTTCTTTTGTAGAACATTATTCTAGTAAAAATTGGTCGACTGGATGCAAGAAGTCATAACAAAATTACTGTATGTGTTCAACAGAATTTTTGTGTTTTGTATTGTAATAGGTAGTAACATGCTCTTGTAGGATAACGCTTAGAGTGCTTGCATAAGTAGGGAGACGAGCCGCAATGTACTCAAATCCTCTCACCCGATAGGCGGCAGCGGCGAGCCAACATGTTTAGGTGTAACAGAGAGAGAGAGAGAGAGAGAGAGAGAGAGAGAGAGTGTGTGTGGTCGGAGCGGGGGGGTGGGGGGAGTGGGGATTGTCACACTGATGTAGGCGAATTCCGAGGTATTACGTTTTATTGTTAGTGCTTCGTGAGCACAACACACAACAGAACAGAACTTGCACGATTTGAAGGTAGATGATGTTAACTCCGTTAAAATATAAAAAAAAACAGTACTGTGTCGTATAAGCTTGCGCCAAATTCGAAATGAGCAGATATTCGTCAGTCACCTGCCTTGCAATGAAAGTGAAATAAAGTCAAGATACATAAAGTGAAATATTCTAGCAAGCTGTAAGTAATGCATTTTGTGAAGTGATCCTGTAACACAAAGAAGTTAATGAGACAATACCTTGCATAAAAAATATTTTAATACAGTAGGTAGTTACTACTTGATTATAGAATTAAAAAATCCGCTTTAGCTGCGAGTAATTTCTTAATTTATGGCAAGACCAGTTGCAAAGCATAGAGCTTCATCTTCAGGTGTTACCAACCGCAGCTGGTGGCACTTGAAGCTTTATGCTTAAAAACCGGTAGTGCAATAAATTAAGAAGCGGATTTTTTATTCTACAAATATGTTCCCGAGATGCGGTTGTTCACCCTATCAAATATTTTGTTCTTGTTAGTGGTATACCCTGGGTGCTTATTTCAGGCTGTCAATACAGAAAGTTCTTTTCAGAGTCCATTATAGCTTTTTATAGAATGAGTTGGAATCTATTTTGTGGCTGTTCCTTTACTTTACACTCTTGACACTTTACTTTTGTGATACGTGTGAACATAGCTAATTTTTCTGTATACATGCTGCAACAAAATTGTTTTATGATAACGAGAAACTGTTAAGATACAGTATTTGTGATATTCAATCGTGCTCAATGGAATTACGTAATATTGACATGACCGGATTAGTTCAACTTGTTTTAGGCTAGCGCCCGAAAACCTCAAACCACACACACACACTGTTTTACGCTGTGTGGTTTTTATCACATTGGGCGTTTCGCACGTTTCATTCTCTTACGACATGCAAGTCACTGCAAAAAATGATATGTTGGGTTCTGAGACGGAGATCATACGGTATTACAGTCAGTAGGCAATATCTGCCATGAAATGCACGTGCTGATATCTCTGTTGTCACACTTGCTAGCAGAAGCCTCATTTGCAAATGTTACAGCTACTGATGCAAGTCATAGAACTGTGACAGACCTTTTTTGACATAGGATATGGAGAAAATATGAAAGCTGTACGGGTTGTATTTTATGATTTTATATGAATGTATGTCCGCCGCTCGTGGTCTCGCGGTAGCGTTCTCGCTTCCCGAGCGCGAAGTCCCGGGTTCGATTCCCGGAAAGACTAGGGATTTTCACCTGTCCCGAGATGACTGGGTGTTGTGTCGTCTTCATCATGCACCTCCATTAGGCCCTTGCCTAGTACGGCGCTGCGGGTCTCTCGCATCTTTCCCCTACGCTTTGTCAAGAAGCATGGGACTTTATTTGCATTCCACATAAACGTATCGTGACTACTGTGTACAGATCAGGTGCTCTTAGATGAGGTTTTCGCTTTCATTTTATTACGTTGATGGACTGAACGGCGATAGCCCTTAGACATGCCCTCCGAACGAAGTGTTGATGTAAATTTTCTTTCCAAGACAAATGTTAACTAGGATGTTACATTTTACGTGTTAACTTATCTTACCAAAGTTTAATTATTATAATGTATTTTTACGTGAATACCTACATGCAGTTTTCTGCAAATTACTGTAATTGTTGTCAACATACAAAAATAAATGTACACTTCCATATTTTCTTGTAGTATTCTTTCTGTTATGTAGGATGACTTGAAAATTGTACTTACTACCGAAACTAGTAGTCAGTAATGTATTATATACTGAAAACAGCTTATTGCGGTAACATGAATTTCTTCAAACGTAAGGATTATGTCAACGATCCCATGTAACTAATCGTTAAATCTTGCACCTTTCCTTCTTTATCACTACGAGCGTCTATGGCAGTTAACAGTATAGAACTGAGTGAATTAAACATACGCGGACGGAGGAAACCCTAAGTGACGGAGAAACTGTGCAGCCCGCCATATAATGCTAATCCGGTTGAAGAAGAAATGCAGACAATCTACAGACCAAACACAAAAACTTGAATAAAGACACACTGCAGCTGAAATTCTAAAAAGAAGTTTATTTGAAAGCCCACGCAAAAAAAATCTTAAACTATTGGATTTTGTTTCGGTAGGAAGCACCTTTTACAATACTAAGCTTGAAAAACGAGAAATCAGCTGATTGCTTACCCGTGGCAGTTAGACTTCTTCCTTTATATTCAGATGATACTGAGTTCCTGATTCGGGCGACGAAATTGTGACTGAAGACAGGATGAGTTTTTATACGCTACAGTGTGCAATGCCTACTGCGTGATGTCGAATTCACTGAGCTTCCTGACACACTGCGACGCCTATGCCTTACAATGCAGAGACGGAAACGAGCTGGTGAGTGGAGTCTTATTGTGTAACGAAGGCGTGAGAGGGCCAACACGACGCAGCCCTTTGTGTTCAGTTATACGCAAAATATCCTCCGGGCACGCCATTCTCTTCGAACAAACGCCTACGGAGTATATTATAGAGTGCTGTACTCGATCTTTACAGGTGCGGTAGAAACATCCTATAGATGTATTGTGTTCTTCATAAATTACGCAACTAGTGGGGATAAGAGAAAATAATACAAAACCACCACCACCTATGTTCGACGCCAACGTGCAATAACCACTCACAGACGGCAGGTGGTGCCACAAGGGTATAAAGCGACGAGGGTATATCTCTTTCAGGGTAGGTGGTACAACGTGTGTACAACCATTTGTCCTTGCTTCAATGCATGGTGGTACAAAAAATGTACCACCTAACTGTGAGATCCTGACTTGTCCAGCATGAAGATATGTTTTCTGAACCACCCACTGTACGTAATTTGGTAGTTCCCACTATGACAGAAGAGGTCGGAAGTAGCGTTGCTCCATGCACTCCGTCTGTGGCGATTGTTGTTTCCTGCAGTGTACGCAGTGTTGCTGGTTTTTGCCCAGTGCGATCGAGTGCGTAATAGTTTCCACCTTTACGTGATACGTTGTTGATTCAGCTGTTTATTACAAGTAGGATAATGGATGTTACGCATTCAGAATCATTCTAGAATTCGCTGTTCTTAGATATATTCTATAGAAGACGAGTACTTCGTGAATACTTCAGAATCCAAAATATGTGTCACCATGCATCAACGTTCCTCTACTATGTGAGACACTGCCTTGGATATAGAGTAGTGTTCCGCATTTTGTGCAGCAATGTTGCATGGCAGTGTAAATGAAGTTCATACACGTAATTTGAGGCGTTATTTTCAATTCCAGTTTATAATGAATTGCTTTAGGGTAGTATTGAAAGATGATGAGATAATACCAAAACTCCATGCTGAAATACACTGCTGGCCACCGTAAATGCAACACCAAGAAAGACAAGAGGTAGCACAACAAAATTTATTTTGTAGATAACATGCTGACCAAGTATCAAATGATTACGTTTACAGACGTCTGTGGCATGTGGTTCCTGCCAGAATCAGTAGCCAGAGTAGCCGCCTTTGTTGGAGATCACCGCTGCCACACGTCTCGGCATTGAGTCAAAGAGACGTTGGATGTGTTCCTGGGGTACAGCAGCCCAAGCAGCTTCCACACGTTGCCAAAGATCATCTGGTGTGGCAGCTGGGGATGTAATCTGGGTCACTCGTTGAGCAACCATGGACCACATGTTTTCTATCGGCGAAAGATCAGGAGAGCGAGCCGGCCAGGGAAGCAATTCAATCTGGTTATTGACGAAGAACCTTTGGACAATGCGTGCCACGTGTGGTCGCGCATTATCCTGTTGAAATATGGCTGTGGCCGAGCCCTGAAGGTAAGGAAGGACAACTGGCTCCAGCACCTCGGATATGTAGCGCCGGCTATTTAAAGTACCGGCAATGCGTACTAGAGGCGTGCGAGAGTAATATCCAATACCGCCCCATACCATAATACCCGGTGCAAGACCAGTGTGGCGGTGCATAATGCAGCTGTCCAGCATCCTCTCTCCACGGTGTCTCCACACTCGAATCAGACCATAGTGGTGCTGCAGACAGAAGCGTGCCTCGTCAGTAAAGACAACGTCATTCCATTCTGCCGTCAACATCCGTCTGTCATCACACCATTGGCGACGGAGACGTCTGTGGTTCTGCGTCAATGGTAGACGAAGCAAGGGACGTCTTGCGGACAGACCACTCTGCTGTAAACGGCGTCGAATGGTACGCGCAGACACTGGATGATGCGTTACAGACGCAATGTGCTGTGCTATAGTTCGGGATGTCACTGAGCGATCCGTCACTGCCATGCGCACAATTTGCCTATCAGCACGTGCAGTGGTGCACCGAGGTGAATGCGATCGACCACGTCGGTCCGTCGTACCCTTCTGCATCCAATGGTCACATATCCGCATTACAGTTGTTTGGTTTCGTCCAACACGACTAGCGATTTCTCTGTATGATAATCCACAATCTCGGTAAGCCACTATCCTTCCTCTGTCGAACTCGGATACTTGATCAAACGATGTTCGCTGTTGTCTACGAGGCATAACTGATCGTCTTGTGAAACAACCACAAGGTAAACACACGTGCCGAACGTACACTCGTCGAAATCGCCAAGCCTTAAATGGCACTATGAGGCGGCGCCACAGGCGCGCGTGATGTGCGTCTGCGCTGAAATTCTAATCAGTTGCATATCTCATCGCTGCAAACCCATGGTGTAAATTTCACTTGATTCGGATGCTTCCTTCAGGGTGTTGCATTTACGGTGGCCAGCAGTGTACCTTTAGGTCAGAGTTCGTCGGACGAAGATGCAGATTGTAGTGGTGACGTCCCAGATTACTGTGTACCACATTCAAGAATGGTAATTTCTGAAACAAGCTCCTCGGACGAAATTGATTCACCTGAGAAAATACGCAACCAAACAATGTACTTGTCATGTTACTGTTCTGGCGGAACTGTATCCAGTTCAACTGCTGATCCAGAGAAAGTACACGCACATAATCCAGGTGACGAAAATGCATCTCCCACAGATGTAACATCACGTAAACGGCCTCCCCAATGGGGGAAAACAGAAAAAAAACCCAACAACCTCCGCCTTTTTCCTCAGTAACTGGTCTTACTGCGGGTGTGAGCGCCTTAGAGGATTCCACTCCATACAATTTGTTCAAATTGTTCATATCTGATGATGTAATTCAGTGGATTGTTGTACAGACTAGTCTTTATGCTGAAAAGGAGTACCAGAAAAATGGGAAACCTTACAAACACACAATATGTCTTGAGATGGAAACATTTCTTGGCTTGGACATTCTCATGGGCATAAAACCACAGGTAAGTTACAGGGATTACTGGAGCTCTGCGCCTGATCTACATGATACCTACAGTAGTTCAGTGATGACTGTTAATCGTTTCGGTAGCTTTTGTCTCATTTGCATCTAAATGCCCGCATCTCGTGGTCGTGCGGTAGCGTTCTCGCTTCCCACGCCCGGGTTCCCGGGTTCGATTCCCGGCGGGGTCAGGGATTTTCTCTGCCTCGTGATGGCTGGGTGTTGTGTGCTGTCCTTAGGTTAGTTAGGTTTAAGTAGTTCTAAGTTCTAGGGGACTTATGACCACAGCAGTTGAGTCCCATAGTGCTCAGAGCCATTTTTTGCATCTAAATGACAACAGCTGCATGCCAAAGCAGGGTGAGGAAGGTTATGATAAGCTGCACAAGTTACAACCGTTTTTGTACACGATGGGTGACAATTTCAGAAGAGCATATCATCCAAGTGAATATGTAGGTGTAGATGACCCGATGATCAAATTCAAAGACAGCTTATACTCGAAACAGTACTTACCTAATAAAACCAATCAAAAGAGGCTACAAAGTGTGGATGTTAGCAGGTAAGTCTGGTCATGCAGTGAAATTCGACATTTATATTGGTAAAATAGGCAACACAACGGAAAATAGTCTTGGAGAGAGGGTAGTAAAGGAGCTGCTGACTGGTGTTGAAGGAAAAAACCATAGAGTTTTCTTTGACAGTTATTTCATCGTTGTCGTAGTGTGGTAACGGAGCAATTTATCTGATGTCGAAAAGGGCACGGACAAAGGCTTTCGGCCGCGCGGGATTAGCCGAGCGGTCTAGGGGGCAGCAGTCATGGACTGTGCGGCTGGTCCCGGCGGAGGTTCGAGTCCTCCCTCGGGCATGGGTGTGTGTGTTTGTCCTTAGGATAATTTAGGTTAAGTAGTGTGTAAGCTTAGGGACTGATGACCTTAGCAGTTAAGTCCCATAAGATTTCACACAAATTTGAATATTTTTGAAAGGCTTTCGGGACGAGGGTGGAAGCATTTCCGAAACGGCTAAATTTACGAACTTTTCGTGTGTCGCCGCTGTTAAAATAGTCGTGCATGGCAAAATGGCGCTATCCAAAACAGACACCGAGGCAACTGTGGTGCATCACGGGCCCCATTTGACAGGAATGAACGATACCTGCGAAGATGTGTACGGGCGAAAGACGTACAACCGCTCAGCACTGACCGTTCAGATGAACGAAGGGGCTTCCGACAGTGTTTCCTCGATGACCGTTCCGCAGCAGGAGATTGGTTTGTGTACCCATGCTGACTGCTATACGTCGGCGACGAAGGACAGACTTTGCACGCCGATAGCGCAACTGGACTTCCACTGAGTGGCGCCAGGTGGCCTTTACAGATGAATCAGTTTTATGCTTCTTCGGACACAAGACCGTTGGCTTGTACGGCCCTACAACAATCGGCGGAAGGGGCCAAGGCTGGAGGTGTGAACGTTATTTTCTGGAGAATGTTTTCGTGGCATTCCCTGTGTGATCTCGTCATTCTGGAAGGTACAATGGGTCAACACAAGTGAGGATCTATCTTTGGGGACCTGTCTACCCCTACATGCAGTTTGTTCTTCCTCGCACGATGGCATCTACCAGCAGGACAATGCAACATGTCACACGCCTCGCAGTGTACGTGTGCCGTTTGAAGAGCACCAGGATGAATTTACCGTACTCCCCTGGCTACCAAACTCTCCGGATTTAAACCCAATCGAGAATCTGTAGGACCACCCCCATAGGGCTGTTCGCGCCATGAGTCCTCATCCGAGGGACCTAGCACAGCTGGCTATGGCACTGGAGCCTCCACGGTTCCACATCGCTATCGGTACCTCCTATAACCTCATTAACTTCTTTCCTGTACCTCTAGCGGCGATCCGTCTGCAAAGTGTGGTTATTTAGGTTGTTGACATGTCGTCACACTAATGTTGCTGGAGAACGTAGTTTGTTTAGAATTTGTAAAATATTATTATTTATAGTACATGGATTGAACAAAAATATGAACACACCGCAAAAAGTGATTGCTTGAACGTAGATGCAGATGGAACCAAGACTGCAGGTTACGTTGTTGTATTTAGCCACCAGTGGCAGTTGTGCGATGACCGCAATATGTTGGAAGTGGGTCATTCCATGCCAAGTGGTCTAAACCTTCCCACCATCATGTCTCCAATTTTCTTCAAATTTTATCTGTAGCACTAGTCAAGTGCTAAATTAAGTTTCTCAAGATTTCAAGCCTCTAGCTGCAATACTTGCTGATCTACACCCCCTTGTCTGAAGGGTAGTAAGTTCGCATGCGCGCGACATCAGACAAAATGCCATTTTTGGGGTCTCATAAAATTGAAACCAATTCATAAGAATGGTTAGTAAGATGAGACCCTGTACAGTTTTTTGTGCTGATTCAAACGAAATTAATTATAAGATTACTGATGCAAAATCCGGTCAAACAAGTCGACTCAAAGTGTACCCCTAATTCTGTCGTGACTTAATGCGACAAATTTTGACCAATATTCAGACTGCAATAATTTCCTTGCAGATAAAGATATGGACTTGAACTTTTTACCAAGTCTTATCTTTGTGCTGGACATAATACAGCTGGATTTCCAACTACCCAGGCTTTATAGTCGCCTTGCAAAATCTCTTCAAATTTGGCAGTGTCAGCGCAAATGGCTTTATTTACCAAAGTTCAAAGCCCATTACTACAAAATAGTCAGCCTGGATTTAATTGTGAATAGTATCATCTGAAAGAGAAACTCTTGCTCTACAAGATGGATGTATTTTTCTTTTGCAACGCTTCCATTAAGTGCTTATTTACTCAGGTCAAAGTATCTTATATTTTGTGTGCGCAGTGCCCTGCGTTGGTCCATGATGGCTGAGCCATTACTGGTTATCACAATAAAACCAGCATCCCCATCGCCATAGGGGCCACGCCCGATAGCCATGCAGTAACAGCCACGGGTGGGTATCTTTACTGCAGGTTCCCAAGCCTGATTACAGGGTGTCTTTACCACAGGATCCCAAGCCTGATTGTGGGTTTCTTTATGCAGGTTCCCAAGCCTGTCTTCCTCAGTTACTTCATCATTCTGGAAGCATCGTTGATTTGCAAGAGAATGCTTTCAGGAAAACTGTATTGCCGACCAGATGATGTCACTGATGGAGCTGGAATAACACCAATGATAAGTTGTTCTGGAATCCAGCAAGTATCACGTCTTAAGGGCCAATAAAATGAACTTGCAGGACCATGAGGATGCATAAAGCTTATGAAAGCATCTTTCTGTTCGACTGAGATTTCAACGATGTTTCCAATCCACCATTTCTTTTCATAAATGCAAGCAACATACTGCCCAGGCTGAAGATCCATGACTTGAACTACTACTTCAGCAGCACTAATTTTGGCCAAAAAAGATGTCGCATCATTAGAAACTCTACTGACCTTAATTGTCGTCATATCAATGGGCAAAAAATGGTGGTTTTCTCTTGTGCCAGCTAGAGTGTGCCCTTGCAGGAATCTTTCTTCTTGAGAAGCTTTTTCTTCTTCAACTTCCTCTTTGCTGATGAAAAAGAATTTGATTCCATTGATATTATCATTGCAGAAGTTGAAAAGATCTTTGGGTGTTAGAATCTGGTTTTCATATGGACGTTGCAAACTTGCTCTTGCTGCCAACCGTTTTGTTGTGCCTCCAATGCCATCACAAGGCGACTTTCCATGGCTTGTTCCAAAGAAATTCCATTCTGCTGTTATTTCAAAATCTTCTTTGTGATAGCATAAGTTGAGAAAATTCTTGAAATTCTTATATTGTGCAGCTGAACCATCACTGAAGTAGTGGATGTGGCTTATTCTGGAAAATTGCATCTTCAGGTAATTGATTACTTTTCCAATGTAAACATGGACAGTAATCGTATCGTGTCGAAGGCAGTCACTAATAACACAAAGATTCACACATTGCACCTCTTCGTTTTCACAGTAGTAGACTACAAATGGATGAACTGTTGCTTGACTGTTTTCCCAGTGAAAGCCTTGCACTGCATCTTGAACAATAAATGAATAGTTTTCAGCAAAATCCATTAGTATTATGAATTCGCCTTCTTTCAAATCAGTTTTGAGAGCTTTCAGGTGCTGGCTTTGATGCTTGGCAATGTAGTGATGACAAGACAGGTTCCAAATTTTTGCTGCAATATCTTCAACATACTCTTCTGTTGAAAGCTGCTTTGTTTCTAAAGTATCCCTGTCGGTATGAATCCATTGTTTGTACTCAATCAGTTCTTCAGGGTCATTATCTTCAAAATATGTTGCAATAACTGCTTCTACACCTTCTGGACCAGGGCAGTTTTCACAACGATGAAGCATACAATCCTTGTTTTCCAAGCTGCAAACAGCTTTGCTAAGAATTTCCTTGTAGTCTTCATTGATTGATGCACCAGTGAGCATAAGCTTGACATTTTGGTGTATTGTACAGACACAAACTGAGTGCATTCCAGCAGAGCCAACTGTAACACACCATTTTGGTCTAAGCTCGCAAAACTTTGAGAAGCCAATTTCTGGTCCATTTTGCTTCTGATAAGACACGTACATTTCCTTCAAATTGCAAAGCAACAACCGCTTTTGCTTGTACACCTTTGTTCCTGAAATTCTCACAGGCACACAGTCTTTCTTCCCTGGACAAAGTCTGCTGAAATCGTCATCTTGAAAAAAGTCATGTACTTTCTGGACAACTTCATCTGAAAGCTTCCTTCCTTGCCGATTTGCTGGAAAAGCTAGAACACCTTGCTCATTCTTCAGTTTTCTCGCTTGCTTTACCATTCTTTCTGATACATTAAATGCTGTTGTCGTATCTTTAATTGTCCAGCTTCTTGGAACCAAGGTCAATATTTGAACTTTTGTCCTACGATTTGACACTTTACATTTTTCTTTCAACTCTTCTATAAGATTATCAAGATCTGCACAATTATTGCATGGGCGACTTTTACTTGAACTTGGCTGTTCATCGTAATTGATTCCCACAGCAGCAGCAATTTGATTCCCAATTAAACTTTGTGCATCCAAGATCTTTCTTTTTGCATAGCTTTGCTTATCTCTTTTACTTAGTTGTCTTCTTTTCAATGGTGAAGCACCAATAAATGATAAACTTTTGTTGATGGCTGGTTCAGTTTCATCCGTTGTGAAATCTTGTTCAGATTGGGTTGATAGTGATGATGAATCTTCTAGCTTTTGGTTCAGTGCCGACATGCAGCGAGGGCAAAGCTTCTGACCAGGTTTTATATCAATCACTTCTTTTTTCTTTAACAGGCAAAGTTTGGCAGCTGTTTCATTATCAAGCAGTCTAAGTCCAGCTTTTACATTGTGATTCCTCTTCTTGAATGGATTGCAACATTTCTTTTGCATCGCTTGATATTCATGTAGGAAGAGGGCTTCATGGTGGAAGCAAATGATGGAATTTTCGTCAAGTTTGGCTTCTGAACGCGAAACAAGCAATTTCTGGTCACATTCTGTGAAATCACTAAACGCTTTGAATCCAGTCTTCTTAGCATAGAAGATAACATGGCACTTCGATGCAGCAGCATCTTTTCCAATTGAACAGGGGGCCAACGATTCTTCTTCTTCATTAACTTCTGACATCTCTCACTGGCCAATCACTGAATAAAACACGAATGAAATATCCAATTATATCAGTAATTCTAAGCGACTATTAAGATTCAAATTCCTAGAAATGAAGAAAAATTAGTGCATCGCGCATACAAAATATAACAACTTTGATGTGAGTTAATGAGTACTTAATGGTCGCGTTGCAAAAAAAACAAATGTCAGTCTTGTAGAGCAAGAGTTTCTCTTTTAGGTGATACTATTCACAAGCAGATTCAGGCCAACTATTTTTTAGTAATTGGCTTGAAACTTTGGTAAATTTTACCGTTTGTGCTGACACTGCCTAATTTGAAGAGATACTGCAGGGCGACCATATGGCCTGGATCATTGCAAATCCGGCTGCATTATGTCTAGCACAAGCATGAAGCTTGGCCAAAAGTTCAAGTCCATATCTTCAACTGCAAGGAAATCATTGCAGTCTTAATATTGGTCAAAATTTGTCGCGTTGTGTCACGACAAATTTTGAAGTATACTTTGAGTCGAGTTATTTGACCGGGGTTTGCATGAGTAATGTTATACATAATTTCGTTGGAATCAGCAAAAAAAACTGTACAGGGTCGCATCTTACTAACCATTCTTATGAATTAGTTTCGATTTTATTAGACTCCAAATATGACATTTTTTTTATGTTGCATGCACACGGACTAAGTACACTTCAGACAAGGGGGTCTAGATCAGCAGCTATTGCAGCTAGAGGCCTGAAATCTTGGGAAACTTACTTCAACACTTGACTAAAGCTACAGTTAAAATTTGACGAAAATTGGAGACCATGATGGTGGGAACTTTTTTCAGTTTTAGACCACTTGGTGTGGAATGACCCAAGTGTCAGTTGTGGTCAGAGCAGTCTTGTGCGTAGTTGTGGGTGCGAAATGTCTGAGCTAAGTGAACTCGAACGTCGGTAAATAGGTGGTGCTCGTTGGTGGGTGCTTCCGTAACCAAGGGAGACGAAGTGTTTGGTGTTTCAAGAGGCACAGTACAGAATATTAACATGGTATAAAGGGAATTAAAATCTAATAGTCATGGGGAACTGCTAGGCAGTTGTAGGGGAAGAGATAGAAGAAAGGGTTACAGGAGAATATGGGCTTGGTAGTAGAAACGGGAGAGGAGAAAGACTAATCCAGTTCTGCAATAAATATCAGTTAGTAATGGCGAGTAATCTGTTCCAGAATCACAAGGGGCAGAGATATAATTGGAAACGGCCGCGGGAAGATTTCAGTTAGATTACATCATGGTCAGGCAGAGATTCCGAAATCAGAAACTGGATTTTAAGGCATACCCAAGAGCAGATATACACTCAAGCCACAATTATAATACAAAGTAATATCTCCAGTTACAGTTACATTTTCAGCAAGTACACCGAGTCCTTTAATCCATACATGTATTTTCTCATCATTACTAACTTATCTACAGGTGTGGGTATACAGAGTAAAAGGCATATTACTATACACAAAACTAGGTCTACTTTGTGTCTTCGGCTCGATTCCACAATGCCATGTCTTGTAGGCGATGACATCTTTGTCGGCAAAAGATTCCAGTCCAGGTAGCGAAGCGTTCTCACAGCGAACAATAGCGAGTGTAAACCACCCACTGCCAGCTGCTCCAGTTGAGACATCAAGTGAAAAATTAACACGACAACCGCGAAAGAATATCGGTCCATTGAGAATAACAGATTGTGCAGTGCCATTTGTGCCCAGTTTATTTTCGAGGCTAATTATATGTTTGTAGACTGGCATGCGATGGTGGCGGTGACGATACACACGTCGACGAGGCATAGTGCTTCAGTGCTGTTGCAGATAGAGCTCACAGCGGAATGATTCCGCTGCCGTGCATTGCCCGCTCATATAGAGAACGGGTGACCTTGGTTACGTAAGGTGCTGATAACGGACTTAGACTCTGCGGGCACCAGCGAGATAGAGCAATCCCGTACGCGTGCTGTAGTCCTACTAGCAGCACGCGTCTGCTGGTGCCCCGGCCTAGCGCCGAACCACGCGTCTTCTCACGGTCCGGCGGCTCCCCCCCCCCCCCCCCCCCCCCGCGGCAAATATTAACCAATTAAAATGAACCGTTCTTTTCTGCTGAGACTGTAAATTTATTTGAAACAAAATGTTTCTTTCTACACTATTGGCTAGTTAAACCGTTCCCTCGATTTCAAGTACAATTCGTCATTTATTCTTAGATATGGAATCAACGGTTTATATACTGCATGAGACCATGATGAAGAAACAAACGTGAGAAAACGAGAATCCTGAAAAGTATAATACCAGCTAGGCCAGCATTATTGTGAATCTGGATTTACGTATCTGCACTGAAACTCGGATTTTGCTTTTAACTGTGGTTTACAAAATTCCGATGTTCTAGGAGGATTGTCTCATGTTTTGTTTCTGTTGACATAATGTACGAGCTTTTTATGTTATACGTACCATCATCAGTACATGTTCACTTGAGATTGATTAAGCAGTCGAAATTGATAAGTAGCGTGGGACAAAACATTTCACAGTCATACATTGTTAATTATTTAAATAAAGTGGCCTAGACATCTTTAAAGCGAATTTCCTGCATTAGTATGCATTTTGGGTAACTCGATGCATGCAGAATATAATCACATCTACCCTACTCTGGCAAAGGGGTATCCACATCGCAGCACACACACATAAAAGGGTGTAATTACATCCACACTTACGACATATTGTCTGCCATGCAACCACAATATAAACTGTTAAAGGAAGCAGTATCAGTGGCCTAGGGGTAGCGTCTTTGATACAATCAAAACGCTCTTGGTCCCGGGTTCGAAACCTGCCACAGCTTAAATTCTGATTAATAATCAACATTGGCGCCCGAAGACTTCCGGCATAAGAAGTCACCCTCATTCTGCCAACTGCCTTATCAGAGAGGGCGGAGGAGCGGACGTATTCAGGGCACTCTCTTGCCCTTGGGGTGGGAAACTGCCCCTAAAGGCGGAGGAATCAGCAGTGATCAACGGCATGAGAATGCAAAAGGCAATGGAAACCACTCATTAAAGACACACAACGAGTATCCACAGGACATGTGGCCTGTAATCGAAAAAGTGTCATGATGATCTCTCCATTGGCGAAAGGTTTCGGAATGGTTCGCCATTCGGATCTCCGGGAGGGGACTGCCAAGGGGGAGATGACTATGAGAAATAGGTTAAATATTCAACAGAAGGGTAACGTTCTACGAGATGGGGCGTTGAATGTCAGAAGCTTGAACGTGGTAAGGAAACTAGAAAATCTGGAAAAGGAATTGCAATGGCTCAGTCTAGATATAGAAGGGGTCAGTGAAGTGGAAAGAAGACAAGGATTTCTGGTCACATGAATGTAGGGGTAATATCAACAGCAGCAGAAAATGACATAGGGAGAAGGATTCGTTATGAATAGGAAGGTAGGGCAGAGAGTGTGTTACTGTGAACGGTTCACTGATGGGGTTATTCTTATCGCAATCGACAGCAAGAGTAGGAGGTATAAAGGCCGGGTGCTACGGGAAGATTTCAGTTAGATTACATCATGGTGAGACAGAGATTCCGAAATCAGATTTGTCAGATTAGTCACAAAGAATCAAAACGCAAAGAAGTGGGATACGGAAGTATTAAGGAATGACGAGATACACTTGAAGTTCTATAAGGCTGTAAATACAGCAATAAAGAATAGTCCAGTAGGGAGTACAGTTGAAGGGAAATGTACATCTCTAAAAACGGTGATCACAGAAGTTGAAAACAAAAACTCAGGTGCAAAGAACGTAACTGCAAAGAAACCATTGGTAACAGAAAAAATACTTAAGCTGATCGATGAAAGAAGGACGTAAAAAAAATGGTCAGGGAAATCCAGGAATGCAGAAATATAAGTCACTGAGGAATGAAATAAATAGGAAGTGCAGGGAAACTAAGACGAAATGGCTGCATGGAACCTGTGAAGAAATGATAGTCGGAAACGGTGACTCAGTATATAGGAAAGTCAAAATAACCTTAGGTGAAATTAAAAGCAAGGGTGGTAATATTAAGATTGAAACGGGAATTCCTTTTTTAAATGCAGAGGAGAGAGCGGATAGGTGGAAAGAGTATATTGAAGGCCTCTGTGAGGGAGAAGATTTGTCTGATGTGGTAGAAGAAGAAACAGGAGTCAATTTAGAAGAGATAGGGGATCCATTATTAGAATCAAAATTTAAGAGAGCTTTGGAGGACTTAAGATCAAAATAACGTAGAAGGCATCGATAACATTACACCGGAACTTATAAAACATTAGGGGAAGTGGAATGTATGAGTCTGGAAGTATATCGTCGACTTTCGGGAAAATGTCATCCACACAGTTCCGAAGATTGCAAGACCTGACAAGTGTAGCACAATCAGCTTAACAGCCCATGCATCCAAGCTGCTGACAATAATACACTACTGGCCATTAAAATTGCTACACCACGAAGATGATGTGCTACAGACACGAAATTTAACCGACAGGAAGAAGATACTGTGATATGCAAAAGATTAGCTTTTCAGAGCATTCACACAAGGTTGGCGCCGGTGGCGACACCTACAACGTGCTGACATGAGGAAAGTTTCCAACCGATTTCTCATACACAAACAGCAGTTGAACGGCGTTGCCTGGTGAAACGTTGTTATGATGCCTCGTGTAAGGAGGAGAAATGCGTACCATTACGTTTCCGACTTTGATAAAGGTCAGATTGTAGCCTATCGTGATTGCGGTTTATCGTATCGCGACATTGGTGCTCGCGTTGGTTGAGATCCAATGACTGTCAGCAGAATATGGAATCGTTGGGTTCAGGAGGGAAATACAGAACGCCGTGCTGGATCCCAACGGCCTCGTATCACTAGCAGTCCAGATGACAGGCATCTTACCCGCATGGCTGTGACGGATCGTGCAGCCACGTATCGATCCCTGAGTCAACAGATGGGGACCTTTGCAAGACAACAATCATCTGCACGAACAGGTCGACGACGTTTGCAGCAGCATGGACTATCAGCTCGGAGACCATGGATGCGGTTATCCTTGCGCTGCATCACAGACAGGAGCACCTGTGATGGTGTACTCAACGACGAACCTGGGTGCACGAATGGCAAAACGTCATTTTTTCAGATGAATCCAGGTTCTGTTTACAGCATCATGATGTTCGCATCCGTGTTTGCCGACATCGCGGTGAACGCACATTGGAAGCGTGTATTCGTCATCGCCATACTGGCGTATCACCCGGCGTGATGGTATGGGTTGCCATTGGTTACACGTCTCGGTCACCTCTTGTTCGCATTGATGGCACTTTGAACAGTGGACGTTACATTCAGATATGTTACGACCCGTGACTCTACCCTTCATTCGATCCCTGCAAAACCCTACATTTCAGCATGATAATGCAGGTACTGTACGGGCCTTTCTGGATACAGAAATCGTTCGACTGCTGCCCTGGCCAACAAATTCTCCTGATTTCTCAGCAATTGAAAACGTCTGGCCAATGGTGGCCGAGCAACTGGCTCGTCACAATACGCCAGTCACTACTCTTGATGAACTGTGGTATCGTGTTGAACCTGCATGAGCAGCTGTACCTGTACACGCCATCCAAGCTCTGTTTGACTCAATGCCCAGGCGTATCAAGGCCGTTATTACGGCCATAGGTGGTTGTTTTGGGTACTGATTTCTCAGAATCTATGCACCCAAACTGCGTGGAAATGTAATCACATGTCAGTTCTAGTATAATATATTTGTCCAATGAATACCCGTTTATCATCATCATTTCTTCTTGGTGTAGCAATTTTAATGGCCAGTAGTGTAATATAAAGAAGAATGGAAAAGAAAATTGAGGATGTGTTAGATGACGATCAGTCTGGTTTTCGGACAGGGAAATGAATTACAGAGGCAATTTTGACTCGCGGTTGATAATGGAAGCAAGACTAAAGAAAAATCAAGACACATTTATGAGATTTGTCGACCGGAAAAAATAATGTAAAGTGGTGCAAAATGTTCGAAATTCTGAGAAAAATATGTGTAAGCTACAGGGAGAGGCGGGTGATATGCAATACGTATGAGAACTAAGGAGAAATAATAAGAGTGGACGACCATGAACGAAGTGCTTGGAATGAAAATGGTGTAAGATAGGGAAATAGTCTTCCGCCCCGACTATTCAATCGGTACATCGAAGAAGCAATGAGGTGCCTTTTGCGGGCAAGTGCTCTACCAACTGAGCTACCCAAGCACGACTCACGACCCCTCCTCACAGCTTCAATTCCGCCAGTACCTCGTCTCCTACTTCCAAACTTCACATAAGCTCTTCTGCGAAACTCGCAGAACTAGCACTCCTGGAAGAAAGGATATTGAGGAGTCATGGCTTTGCCATAGCCTGGAGGATGTTTCCGAAATTTTACTCTGCAGCGGAGTGTGTGTTGAAATGAAACTTCCTGGCAGGTTAAAACTGTATGCTGGACCGAGACTCGAACTCGAGACCTTTGCCTTTCGCGGGCAATTTACAGGACGTGCACGTCAGTGACATACAACATTACGCACATCAAGGAGCTCGCGACCTAGATTACAGTGATTTTAATGGATGGCTCTGAGCACTATGGGACTTAACATCCGAGGTCATCTGTCCCCTAGAACTACTTAAACCTAACTGACCTAAGGACATCACAGACACCCATGCCCGAGGCAGGATTCGAACGTGCTACCGTAGCAGCAGCTCGGCTCCAGACTGCAGCTCCTAGAACCGCTCGGCCACCACGCAGTACGTTTGGTTGGAAACATCGGAATTTTGCTGTGACATCACACACACACGCACAAACACACACACACACACACACACACACACACACACACAACTAATGAAATCGTAGCTTAGCAATGATAAGTAATTCGAGCACATGCTGCATTGTGGTTGGATGAGAGCATCATGACATACACGCGACGCGACGCGTTATTGACGTGACATCAGCAGCAGTGGAACTGTACTTGTGTAAGTGGAGAAAATTTTGGATGAATACGAAAAAGTGGAAAAATACCTAAATTGCGGTAAACACGGAAAAATCCAAAAAAGTGGGTGAAATACACGTAGAATTGTGCAAGCGTGTACTTAAATGTCTGCCCGGGTGTGGTCCCTGCTGGTGCCTTGAACGACGAAAATCGCGTAATACTTGTTATTAACAAATAGATTTCAGGAGTTGTGACTTAACGTAACTGCAATAATATGTTATTGACAGACACAGCCTGATTTTCATCCTACGCTGAACAGCTTTGGAGTGAACCCCACCCAGTCAAGTGCCCAGCAGAAAATACGTAAAATTGTGGAAAATGTGAAAAAATGCGAAAAATTGTAGAAACAAAATAAATTTTGCGGAAAGCAGGAGAAACGCTAAGTTGCCCATACTACCCGCTGCCTATACTAACTGCCGTGCCTCATACATCAAGATAATGAAGAATAATAGCTGGAGCCAACCCAAGATCACCTTGCAGACATTTATTTGAGCAACTTGGAATATTCACAGTACCTTCATAATACATACATTCACTCATGAAATTTGTCATATTAACCCATTCCAGTTCAAAAATAACGGCGAAGTGCATAGGTACAACACTAGAAGAAAGGATGGTCTTCAATATTCTGGATTAAATTTCACTTTGGCACAGAAAGGGGTGAATTATACTGCTACAAAAATCTTTGGTCATTTGCCAAATAGTATTAAAAGTCTGATAGATAGCCAACCAACATTTAAAAGAAAATTAAAAGAATTTCCGAATGACAACTACTTCTACTCAATAGATGAATTCTTAGATATGAAGCAGTAACTGCAAAAATAAATAAATAAATAATTATTTTATGTAAAGAAAACTTACGTTAAAGTGACACGTTCCACATCATTACGAAATGTCGTATTCATGATCTATGGAACAAGGATTAATGTATGTATATATTTTGTTTTAGCATTTTTGTAGTGATTTTTTTGTATGTTTTTAGATCTTTTACCTCATTTCAACCAGGGCCAAACAATATGCGGGGTGTAACGGGTATAACTGCAGATACGTGCATTGGTGGCTGAAGACAGTGTACCGAGCAGCATTAAATCAGTACTTACATTTATAGACTAAGTCATATACTTTTAGGTTGGTAGAACCTCTAAGTACATGTAGCAGACACAAGCCACTAATGGTTATTTCCTCTAGGGAACAAGTCGGGTATTGAACTGCAGCCGCGTGGACACAAAACGGTTTACTCTGCCAGGCGTCTTTCTTGTGCAGCCCAGGTACGGCCAAGCAGAAAACATCTGGTCATAAGCTTTGTGACCTGTTTGTGGGAAAAATTGGACGCAGAGTAAAAAACAACTAAGACACTGATGTGTACGTGCATTATTAAGGTACCACACATAAATGTATGTGCACTTATACCCGTTACACCTTGTATTGTAAACATGATCTGCACGTGAACTGAACAACAATAAACAGACATTACTCGAAGTCTTTCTCTCTTTCTTTCTTTCTCGGGGCCATGTCCCGCTGCAACGCGGGGAAACATTACTCGAAGTATTTGTTTGTTATTTCAATGTCATTTGAATCACTGAGTCATATGTATACTTGGCCAGCACACGTACCTTAAAATTACATGAAACTTAATTCGATTCATAAGACGCTTCGTAGTTCTGACGAAGGGCTAGTTTGACCACCACCAAGTTTGACGCCATGGTTATGACGTCACAAGCCACCAGGAGAGGCAGTCTCAACTGTAGGGGGCAATTGTGGGTAGAGTGTTGACACGATATCGACGGGTGCACCAAGCAGTCACTTTGACAGCTACAGGTGTCGTCGTTTTCAAGATGACTCTGTAATGTTTTTCCTACGGTGAAAGTGCTAACACTAAAGGAGCAAAACGTATCAGTGCATTATAATTGTCTTATTATTTTTGTACTGAATAATAAACAAACATCAGTCGAAGATTTGTTTACTACTTATAACGCCAAGATCACGTCAATGACAAAATGAACTTTTGACCTGCAACCCTGGACAACCCACCACCACAAGATAAGTATATTCATGGCAGTTATGGATTTGTGATTCTATATTATTAGTGTGGGCTCGTATTAATACCATTTCAAATAACCTGTAGGTACATCTGAGACGGAGGAAGAAGTTCTTGAAAGAGTACATCCGAACCACAGCATTATACGATGGTCAAACGTGAACCATGTGAAATTTGGTGAAGAAGGAACAGGATGCTTTTGGATTGAGTGGATAGATTAAATTTGAAATGAAAATGTACTAAAAATAGCAGAGAAGGGAATCTATGGAAAATCCGTGTGAGAAAGCCAGACAGGTTAGTGGGATATTTGCTGTGGCATCCTCGAGAAATTAACTTTGCGCTGGATAGAGAAGCAAAGAGAGAAAATAGTAGGTTCAATGAAGACTGGAATGTGCAAAATAGATTAGGATATTGGGTTTAGTAATTAGGAAACAGATTACAGGACTGTATTTAACTAATGGAAAGATTTATGACTTTTTTCTATTTGTAAAGGGCAAGATTGACAAGACTGAAGATGCAAGACAAGGAAACACCACCAACTTGATCTCATATTTTAAGGAGAAAGAACCACAATTGTAAGGTATCGGGCCCAGAAGTATAAGTCTGAAACATGCTTGTCCACAGGATGTCACACGCTCCAACCCCCTGCACCACTTGACGCCCGAGCGTGAAGTACTGCACAGTGGATGGAGCAAGAGGTTCGTGAAATACTGTTTTGACATTGGTAACGTGCTTTGTTCAATGTGCCAAAGTGTGAGGTTTCTAACCTGCAGCGGATTTCTTAGCTCCGATTTTTTCTTTTTTTTGTGGATCTCAGATGCAGTGTAAATGAATGAAACGAATTAGTGGGACATTAAGGAAGTAGCGTAGCAATATTTAATTGTTAATATCACTGTTGAATTTTAAGCCGATACTGTTGAAGTGAAGTACATCTGCAGGAGATGCGCTGTTCTCCGACGTGAATGGCACGATTAATTTGTAAATCGAAAATAATGAACTACATTTCATAATAATTCTTGTGTTGCTTAGGTTCATTCACTTTGACTTTGAGGCGTATACAGAGCTGCAGAATATCAATACGAGTATTCTGTTAAATAAAATTGTACGTTTATGTGCGAGAGGTTGACATACTGTGTACTCATACTACTTACATACTTTTTCACAAGGAATAACATGTGTTCTCGAATAAGATTTCAAAACATACTGACAGATGCGTCCGCCTATCCCCTCCTCTTCCCCCTCTTTCAATATCACACTAATAGGGGGGCTGTATAACTTATGTAACGGCATGCAGAAGAAATAAAAATGTGATTTACAGTGTTTCACATAATTGTTGACTGAAATTAAAAATTTAAAATGCTATCGTAATCTACTCATTAAGACGGATAATGCTACTTTAAAGATTTAACACAGTAAGAGAAGCATTAACGTTACTAATTGCGTGTACGTCTTCAGACAGTGAGACTCATGGCGAGCAAATTACCCAGATTCTGTTCATCCAGAATTTGAGAATGAGAGCACTCTGCGACTTCCAACAAACTTTAAAGTAATTTGAAACGTTTTGAGACTTTTGTTAGCTGACATTGCCGCCCACCCTCCTGCCGCCCCACAAAATAATCAAAGGAAAAAAACTTATCGCTTACTACATTTTCACTGTCCATGTAGTAAAATTTCAGCATCAGGCATGACGTTGTAATTTATTACTTCATTATTACTAACTCTATTGCCAACACATTTTGCAGACAGTATCCACGTAGCCCACTGAATGTCATTGTATGGCACGTAATTG
This sequence comes from Schistocerca piceifrons, assembly GCF_021461385.2. Taxonomy (NCBI): domain Eukaryota; kingdom Metazoa; phylum Arthropoda; class Insecta; order Orthoptera; family Acrididae; genus Schistocerca; species Schistocerca piceifrons. Next base: position 242,336,111 of record NC_060145.1, read on the forward strand.
AGGAAATATAATGTTATAAACATTTAGATGCGTTAAAATTGATATACGTGAAAAATTAGCTTTTCTTGAAACAGAGCTGTGTAATACAATGGAGTTCGATGCTTTAAAGAATCGGGAAATCGGGACGGCGGGAGGGGGTGGGGGTGGGGAGGGGGAGGAGCGGTTTCTGGTGTATACTTGTGTTTAGATTCTTCCAAATTTTGTGTTTGTGTGTGTGTGTGTGTATGTGTGAATGTGCGGGTCTGGTGAAGGAGGGGTTCCGTAAAAAGTACGGACTATCTAACTTAAATTTTCTGTCGTTTCCACAGGTCATTTTGGCTGTGAAGCCGCATAATTTTTTTTAAACTCCTTAACTTGTTTCTCCGTCTTAGGTAAAAGGTGGCATTTTAGCTCTGCTTGTGGTATCAGTATCCTTAGCCCCAATAAGTGAAATGCGGTACGTAACAGGCTACATAATTTCCGAGAAATACTATTGCAGCAACAGAGTATTTTACAGTAATCTAGTTGACATTTCAATGAACAGCACCAGTTTCATCGCCGCTGCGTGGAGTTGAATGCCTAATTAAGAAAGAAAAAGTGAAAGGCACCCACAGGCATGTTAAAAGTGGTACGAGAACTACGTGCATTAAGGAGCATCGCTGCACGATAATTTATCTGTTGAAGGACGTGTTTTAAGAGACTGAAGAAGGGACGTGAACGCCTAACTCGTGTTAAATGAATAATGAATAGTCACGGCTAGAATTATGAGCGCCAAAGCAGCAGGGAATCAGCGTGTCGAAGTGAAATACTGATCATCATGTAGCGTAATGGGCACTGGTGATGAGTACCAATGAGTATACTTGGAAGGAGAGACAGCATTGGTCGCATATTTTTGTTTATTATCGCAAAATCGATTTTCGGTCACTTAGTGACCATCTTCAGTGCTGCAATTATAACTTAAATTAGTAAGCACTGGTGTCAATAAGCTTACGGCGATCACGTGATCGCCGTAAGCTTATTGACACCAGTGCTTACTAATTTAATTTATAATTGCAGCACTGAAGATGGTCACTAAGTGACCGAAAATCGATTTTGCGATAATAAACAAAAATATACGACCAATGCTGTCTCTCCTTCCAAGTATACCCATTATCTGGTCGTAGTGCACAGGACACTATGGAGTCGCCAATCAATGAGTACCAATGAGATATCAAAATCTCTCGCTGCTCGTGCGAACTACAGTTTTAAGTGCCGACCTTCAGATAACAATAAAAATTACAGAAATAGCAATTTTCTCGGTTTTTTGGTGTAAAATTTTCGGTAGACCAAACTCAGAGGAAGTGAACGAGGTTTGATAAATGTGGCGTTTTGTGTTTCGAGCAATCAATCTCGAAAATATCGTAACAAATATTTTCTGTTATTGATATAGCATTACCTGGCGTTTGCTTGTTCAAAGGATAGCTACTGCCGAAACGGAGTAAAATAGCACGTAATATTGCGACAGTTTGCAAAGTCCCTCTCAGGATGCGGCAGGACTCACAATCGAGGGAGAAGTTATACAAAGGGAGAAATTGTTTTCCCTTCAATGTTATCAATTTTTGCCGCAGTGCAGTGTCCATCTTCACGTCTGTGTTTATTCGCTATAACCGAAGTGCCCTATAATCTGTGCTGCGCATTACCTGTTTTACCACTTCATGGTGATTTTTCAAACTGGGGAACAATCAAGATTGGGATGCCGCAAGGTTAGGTCTTGGGTCCTCTGCTGTTTTTAACATATATTAATGACTTGCCATTCTATATTCACGAAGATGCAAAGCTGATACTTTTTGCCGATGATTCAAGTATAGCTATCACACCCAACAGGCAAGAGCTAACCGGTGAAATTGTAAACGATGTTTTTCAGAAAATCATTAAGTGGTTCTCTGCAAATGGGCTCTCATTATACTTTGACAAAACACAATACATACAATTCCACATAGTAAATGGAATGACACCATTAATAAATATAGACTTCGATCAGAAATCGGTAGCTAAGGTAGAATATTCAAAATTTCTAGGTGTATGCATTAATAAGGGGTTTAACTGGAAAAAACAAACTGAAGATCTGCTGAAACGTTTGAGTTCAGCTATTTATGCTATTAGGGTCATTACAAATTTTTGCGATATACATGATGTAGCTTACCACGCCTATTTTCATTCTCTGCTTTCGTATGGCATCATATTCTTGGGTAACTCATCATTGAGTAAAAGAGTGTTCATTGCACAAAAGCGTGTAATCAGAATAATTGCTGGAGCTCATCCAGGATCATCCTGCAGACCCTTATTTAAAGAGCTAGAGATCTTCCCTGTAGCCTCACAATATGTATATTCACTTATGAAATTTGTTGTTAACAATCCGAACGAATTCAAAAGTAATAACAGTGTACATGGCTACAACACTGGGAGAAAGAATGAGCATCACTACTCAAGGTTAAATCTCACTTTGGATCAGAATGGGGTAAATTATGCTGCCACAAAAGTCTTTGTTCACTTACCTAAAAGCATCAAAAGTCTGACAGATAGCCATATGGCAATTAAAGGTAAATTAAAAGAATTACTTAATGGCAACTCCTTCTACTCATTAGATGAATTTTTGGATGTAATAAGTGGGTAATTTCCCCAAACCCTACAAAAAAAATAAAAGAATTAAAAATGCTGTCATATAATATTTTGTGTAATGTAATATCTTGTATGGAAACCTTTTATTAACCTGACGAGTTCCACATCATTACGAAGTGTCGTATTCATGACCTATGGAACAAGTACTAAGCTAATCGAATCGAATCTAATCTTTACAGATCAAATAACACTGTAACAACCTGCCCCTGCTTGTGGCAAGAGCTTCCCGTGGCACTTTTCTTAGTTAGTTACAATATTTCGGCTTCTGTTTTAAGGGTTCTAGGTTTTATCTAATGATAGCAGTGAGGGGAAGGTTATAATAAATGAAAGTACGTAAACCTACCTTGATGGCAACATTCATAAAAATTTATGAGTGGAGACTCATTCAACGAATTTATTGACTTTGTATAAAGGAACAACAATTTGCCACTCAACACATTATCATGGATGTGGAAGTGTCCATTGCAGTCCTATTCCTATATCTAAATACAAGCCACGGTTTGATGTAGGGAGGAGTGTGCCTCTTACTACTACTAGTCACTCCCGTTAACGCTTCACTCGCAGATGAAGGGGAAAAACGAGTGTCTACCTGCCTCTGTGCGAGCGCTAATCTCTCTCATCTTGTTTTTGCTGTCCTTACACAAACTGTACATTATCTCACATTGAACCTGGCCAGAAGCCGGTCGACATTGAGCCTAAGTTCACGCCGACCGCGAAATGGGACAAATAACACGACCACGCTGTTAATTATCTAAGTTTGGCTATTTGCAGAATCTGACAACACAGTAGGCTACGGCAGTTCCTGGAGGAAGTCTTCTGTTCGAGGTATTTCGTAATAGATGCACCTTTGTTCTAGCGGTAAACTGCGTTTCGTACGAATGCAATGTCTGGCGATCGAGACCTCCAATTTTTTATCGCGTCTTTCGCCTGGGTGCTGTAGTCATGCGCGTAATGGTAGTGAAGCTACGACGTATCTCACCTCCTGACACGCCGGCAGTAACAGTTCCATCCGTAACATTTTCATGTAGGCTTTCTTGGAAGACTGACTGTCTTTGAACGCCAGAAGCACCAGAGCTCCCCAAGACACATTTGCCGGCAATAGGCAGCAGCTGCGGTGGCAGGGCTGCGCTGCCTCGCGATTTGTCGAAAGATTCTATTTAACCATCATTGCTTTGGGTATTGTAAGACGCTTTATTGTTGTTGAGTGATGCTCCACAAAAAAGTCTACGATTTGCATATCACGCTCGAGAGCGACAGACGCAGGCGACCCATTTTAATACGATGAGTATTGGGTTACACCAATATGTAAGATATGAGTATGGCTCAAAATTAATTTTATAGCTGCTGATCGTATTTATTATGATGACGACGAACGAATCGTCGCCAGTGTGAATGACTGGTGGCCAATGGATGTGACATGTGAAGTCAATAAGGAGCTGGCTGCATGGTCTTCAACGACTAAAATAATTAGAAGTCGTTGGTAAAAGCATAATATATTGTACTTAACTGGTAGTACAGGAGACTTCATAGTCAGGAGGAATATAATTACAAACAGAGAGCTATAGATGCATCACATAGGCTATACTTTAACTAAGCGCCTTGTTAGAGGCTGGTTCCCATCAGCTGAAAGCTATACTACGAGATGCATTCAAGTTTTAAGGCCTCAGATTTTTTTCTCCGGACTGGAAAGAGATAAAAACATGCGCATTGTTTTAAAATGAGGCCGCGTTCATTGTCAATACGTCCCAGAGATGGCAGCACCGTATGGCAGATAGAATTTTACTGCCAGCGGCGAGAATGAGAACTGTTTTAAATACTTAAAATGGCGACGTTTTCCTTACTTGAACAGCGTGCAATCATTCGTTTTCTGAATTTGCGTGGTGTGAAACCAATTGAAATTCATCGACAGTTGAAGGAGACATGTGGTGATGGAGTTATGGATGTGTCGAAAGTGCGTTCGTGGGTGCGACAGTTTAATGAAGGCAGAACATCATGTGACAACAAACCGTAACAACCTCGGGCTCGCACAAGACGGTCTGACGACATGATCGAGAAAGTGGAGAGAATTGTTTTGGGGGATCGCAGAATGACTGTTGAACAGATCGCCTCCAGAATTGGCATTTCTGTGGGTTCTGTGCACACAATCCTGCATGACGACCTGAAAATGCGAAAAGTGTCATCCAGGTGGGTGCCACGAATGCTGACGGACGACCACATGGCTGCCGGTGTGGCATGTTGCCAAGCAATGTTGACGTGCAACAACAGCATGAATGGGACTAACTTTTCGTCGGTTGCGACAATGGATGAGACGTGGATGCCATTTTTCAATCGAGAAACATAGCGCCAGTCAGCTCAATGGAAGCACACAGATACACCACCACCAAAAAAAATTCGGGTAACCGCCAGTGCTGAAAAAATGATGGTGTCCATGTTCTGGGACAGCGAGGGCGTAATCCTTACCCATTGCGTTCCAAAGAGCACTACAGTAACAGGTGCATCCTATGAAAATGTTTTGAATTCCTTCCTGCACTGCAACAAAAACGTCCGGGAAGGGCTGCGCGTGTGCTGTTTCACCAAGACATCGCACCCGCACATCGAGCTAACGTTACGCAACAGTTTCTTCGTGATAACAACTTTGAAGTGATTCCTCATGCTCCCTACTCACCTGACCTGGCTCCTAGTGACTTTTGCCTTTTTCCAACAATGAAAGACACTCTCCGTGGCCGCACATTCACCAGCCGTGCTGCTATTGCCTCAGCGATTTTCCAATGGTCAAAACAGACTCCTAAAGAAGCCTTCGCCGCTGCCATGGAATCATGGCGTCAGCGTTGTGAAAAATGTGTACGTCTGCAGGGCGATTACGTCGAGAAGTAACGCCAGTTTCATCGATTTTGGGTGAGTAGTTAATTAGAAAAAGAATCGGGGGCCTTAGAACTTGAATGCACCTCGTACTTTCCTACTTGACGTCCTGAGCAAGAGTGGCCGAGCGCACGCTAGAGACTCGTTGAAAGCTGCGGAGCAGCGCTAGTCTCGACTCGCGGGTCATGTATGACGGCGGCCGAGTTTAGGTTCGTTCTGCGCATCTGACATCACAAAACACAGCCAATGAACAGAGAACGACGTTGCCAGAGCTCGACTGCAGTGCAGAGCACGGACGGTGTCTTCAGTTTTAGAAACGTTGAGTCATAAATAAAGTAATTGAACAAAAGCAATGTCTTGATAGCACACTTTCTTTTATAGAAAGTTTGGAAAAAGCATTCTTTATACCAATTGCTTCATATTCTATTAATTAATTAAATCAAACAAGCAATAAGCATCCTAATTCAGGCGATAGCAAGGAAAGGTGTTTGTCTCATTCTCACTAACCGCTTTTTCGCAATAAAGAACAGCGGCAATTGTTATTTCCTATTGTACTTCGACGAAACGTGAGTAATTCGTAGTCATACCAACAGTGTTTGTCGGTATTTTGCGTGATTTAAAGTCCTCCGGGAGACACACTGAATGATGAGCTGCGTCAGCGTAATGGTTAAAGTGTACTGCTGCTGAGTGAAAGATTCTGAGTTCAAACCTTGGCCAGTGCTTAGTATTTTCTTTATTTAAAAACAATATCGAAGTGTCTTACTTCATGAATTTTATTCGTTTTAATGTAATTTTTTGAAATTTCTAGTGGCAACTAAAATCGACCATATGGAAAGTATACGCTATGGACTTTTACCTCTGCAAGCTCTTCAAAATTTCGTGCAGTGGTTTACTACATCTAATGCTGCACAATAACTGCATTGAACATCGAAACAAAATTAAGTCATTTATGGGGGGAAGGTATCAGTCAAGAAGATGTGTAAAAATCAAAGTTTTGGTCCCAAATATTTGTTATGAAATCGAATGATAAAGTGTGTCAAAGCAGTCGAAACACCATGTGTCTGCACAGGCGAGCAATGCAATAATGACAAAATCGCGCACATCGCGGAATGTGGGGAGCACGTCTCTGTAGCAGCGAAAGGGTTAATGCCGCCGTGGTGGCTTTACTTCATAAACTGCGCGCTTCCCCCTAAACGTAAGTTTGCGAACTATACTATGGCGCTGCTTCTCTTGGCGCGTACAACTGGCAACGCAGCAATCTTCCGCGTCTGGGCGGGCATGCGCGAACCGCCAAGATAAAAGAATTGAACTATAGTACTGGCTGCGGTCGATAACTGCAACCCCTAACAAGTGCGGTATCGAACGTTGATATCACAGTATTAAAACATTTCGTCGTCTGTCTTTTCTTATGCTATAAATGTCGTTTCTTTTCCTTTTAGAGGCGATGCTACATGTAATTTCTGCTCAGGAATTCGTATGTTTTTGGCAAGCCACAGTGAGTAGCTGTGATTTACTGACTTATGGTAAATGTATCCGATAAACTGTGTGAATTCCTTGAAGTGCAAATATTGAGGTCCATGTAGGGATTCATGGAGAACTTAACGCTGCTTTTAAGATGCTAACGCCAATGTCAGCAAACGTCTACAGGAGATGCCTAATTTCTGTTACACAGATTTAACACATAGGAGCTATATTATCAGTATGTTCACTTCTTAACTGTCACCCTAACACTTAGGTCCCACGTAACGAACGAAACTCAGATTCGTAAATTTGATGGTCGATTCACATCTCTTCAGAGACGTTTCACCTGTAAACAGCTTGGTATTCGCAAAGTAGGCGTCTATGACCGTTAACACTTATTACAGAGTGGATCTTGCGGAAAGTCTTAATGTGCAAAGGTTTTCTGAGATTTCTTCTAGTAATTTGGAGCTCCATTAAATAAAACGCAAAATAAGGACCTTGAATCTATAAGTCTCCTTAGCGATTAGGACAACATACACATCTGTTGCATAGCACCACTTTTCTTTTTTTTTTTTTTGTAATCTCATTTTGTTCGCTTTTGTTCGTTGAATCTGCTCAGGGCGGACGTCGTAAGACATCCGTTTAAGTTCGTCGTTGATCGATTAACTCAGTTTTTTTGTTACAGAGGGCAGCTAACCCTCTGACCGAACACGCTGTGCTACCGTGCCGGCGTTTTAAAATGGTTCAAATGGCTCTGAGCACTATGGGACGTAACATCTATGGTCATCAGTCCCCTAGAACTTAGAACTACTTAAACCTAACTAACCTAAGGACATCACACAACACCCAGTCATCACGAGGCAGAGAAAATCCCGGACCCCTAGCACTCGTCGGGAACCAACGAGCTAACCAAACGCTTCTGCCAGCAGGTCTCTTTCATTGCGATATCGGTCGCTAAGCCTCATTAGACAATGGCAAAGACAAGAACTCTAATTTTATCCTAAGACACGACGTCAAAGATAAGAACTTCAATTTTATCCGTATTTTGCTTTTGTGATCATGACTGTGCTCAATACACAGGAAGTATGGAAACCGCCTTCAGTCACAACTGTTTCGTGTTTCAATTAATTACATGATGCACCTCAAACCCTGTTGGTCCACCTTCAGGAACAAATCGTCTACAGTGTAAACAAATGTCCGCCTTGAGTGACGTGATGTGTGACGATAGTATGAACGTATGTTGACCTCAAAAGGTTCCTTCTCTGTTCGGAAAATGCATTTCAGTTCACTCAAGAGCAAATGTAAGTATGTATTAGACGATTTGCACCTGAAGATGGACACACAGGGTCCGAAATGCACCTTGTTATTTAATAAAACGCGCAAAAATTGTAATTGGAGGCGTTTTTATTCAACTTCCTGTGTAAAGATAATAACTTATTTGAAGAACTACATTACTGTAGCATAAAAATTAAATTTTCTATCTCAGTGTCTCATCACACATGAAAATTAATTAGCACGAGTAATCGAAGTGGCCGGCCGGAATAGCCGAGCGGTTCTGGCCGCTACAGTCTGGAACCGCGCGGCGCTACGGTCGCAGGATCGAATCCTGCCTCGGGCATGCATGTGTGTGATGTCCTTAGCTTAGTTAGGTTTAAGTAGTTCTAAGTTCTAAAGGACTGATGACCTCAGATAGTAAGTCCCATAGTGCTCAGTTTCAAATGGTTCAAATGGCTCTGAGCACTATGGGACTTAAATTTTATTTGAAGAGAACTGAGAACTACTTAAACCTAACTAACCAAAGGACATCACACACATGCATTCCCGAAGCAGGATTCGATCCTGCGACCGTAGCGTCGCGCGGTTCCAGACTGTAGCGCCTACAACCGCTCGGCCATCTCGGCCGGCATAGTGCTCAGAGCCATTTGATTTGAGTAATCGAAGTGGAAAGGGAATGTCAAGTGAATTTAGCGGAGAGAATTCAGGACCAAAGGCGAAATTAAATGCACTAACATAGGGTTGCCGAATATTTGCAATGATGTTGATAGTTCTTAGCTGTGCCAAGCTCTCAAAGGGAGGACGCATGCGCGTTTGCTTTTTATGCAGCGTTATGTTCTGATAGTTTTTAATGTTGTCTTTTAGGCTGTCTATATTTAACGTATTCATTTGTATTTAATCCAGACCTCCATTTTTCAGTCTTTCCGACGTGGAAAAAGGCCATTAATTACGCTGTTAGTTAATTTCTGCATAGGGGAAGCAAAGCTAGTGATATTAGTTTTGCTCGTGCATCATGCAGCACGCGAATCATCGAGGTATTTAATTTTCTACCGCGATTGCTCCCTCCGAACAGGCCTCAGAAGACCCTGTGGTACCGACTGACCGCCGTGTCATCCTCGGCCGATGGGAGTCACTGGATGCAGTGGCATGCAGTCAGCCCACCGCTCTTCCGGCCATTGTCAGTTTACGAGACCGAAGCCGCTACTTCTCAGTCGGGTAGTTTGCCTCACAAGTGCTGAGTGCACCCCACTTGCCAACAGCGTTCGGCAGCCCGGACGGTCACCCAGTGCTAGCCAGACCCGACAGCTCTTAACTTCGGTGATCTGACGGGAACTTCTCCAAAGTAAAAATGAATAAAACACTTATGATGACAGTTCGCAAAGTTTATTTCAATGGAATAAAAATTAATTGGAAATCAACCTTACTGCACACATTATGATATTGTAAGATATCAAACACTTCTCACCTCGAAATCGACTGGCTTATATGAACAGTCTTGTGCCATGTACAAACAAAATTTTACTACTACCTCGAGAATGAAGAAATATGTTGGTAGTGATGGAAGCAAGAAGAAACCCAGTTATGTAATTATTCGCTGTAATCAATTGATTTGAAGATCAAAAAAGAGGAACTGAAAATTATGTTCGTTAAGACAGGAAAGTAATGTTCAGTTCTGCGCCTTTATACGGTTTTCAACTGCTTTCGTGATGTTTCTCTCTTGTTTCTACATCTACATCTACATACATACTCCGCAATCCACCATACGGTGCGTGGCGGAGGGTACCCTGTACCACAACTAGCATTTTCTCTCCCTGTTTCACTCCCAAACAGAACGAGGGATAAATGACTGCCTATATGCCTCTGTACGAGCCCTAATTTCTCTTATCTTATCTTTGTGGTCTTTCTGCAAAATATAAGTTGCCGGCAGTAAAATCGTACTGCAGTCAGCCTCAAATGCTGGTTCTCTTCCTCAGTAGCGATTCACGAAAAGAACGCCTCCTTTCCTCCAGAGACTTCCACCCGAGTTCCTGAAGCATTTCCGTAACACTCGCGTGATGATCAAACCTACCAGTAACAAATCTAGCATCCCGCCTCTGAATTGCTTCTATGTCCTCCCTCAATCCGACCTGATAGGGATCCCAAACACTCGAGCAGTACTCAAGAATAGGTCGTATTAGTGTTTTATAAGCGGTCTCCTTTACAGATGAACCACATCTTCCCAAAATTCTACCAATGAACCGAAGACGACTATCCGCCTACCCCACAACTGCCATTACATGCTTGTCCCGCTTCACATCGCTCTGCAATGTTACGCCCAAATATTTAATCGACGTGACTGTGTCAAGCGCTACACTACTAATGGAGTATTCAAACATTACGGGATTCTTTTCCCTATTTACATTTATCTATATTTAGAGTTATCTGCCATTCTTTACACCAATCACAAATCCTGTCCAAGTCATCTTGTATCCTCCTACAGTCACTCAACGACGACACCTTCCCGTACACCACAGCATCATCAGCAAACAGCCGCACATTGCTATCCACCCTATCCAAAAGATCATTTATGTAGATAGAAAACAACAGCGGACCTACCACACTTCCATGGGGCACTCCAGATGATACCCTCACCTCCGATGAACACTCACCATCGAGGACAACGTACTGGGTTCTATTACTTAAGAAGTCTTCGAGCCACTCACATATTTGGGAACCAACCCCATATGCTCGTACCTTAGTTAGGAGTCTGCAGTGGGGCACCGAGTCAAACGCTTTCCGGAAGTCGAGGAATATGGCATCCGTCTGATACCCTTCATCCATGGTTCGCAAGATATCATTTGGTCCCTAAATGACGAGCTCCATGTCACTACATGTTACTGACGGTTCCTTCGAGTATTGTCAGTGACCTTTTTTGCATTGGTGTTCAGCCGGCCGGTGTGGCCGAGCGGTTCTAGGCGCTTCAGTCTGGAACAGCGCGACCGCTATTGTCGCAGGTTCGAATCCTGCCTCGGGCATGGATGTGTGTTAAGTCCTTATATTAGTTAGGTTTAAGTAGTTCTAAGTTCTAGGGAACTGATGACCTCAGATGTTAAGTCCCATAGTTCTCAGAGCCATTTGAATTTTATTTTGCGTTGTTGTTTGGTATTCGTGTAGCAGACCACTATGCCTGCTCCTTCGAGGTATTAGATCGAGGTTACCAGTAGGATTACAAATTGTATTCGAAATCAAATGTCACAAGTGAAACAAGCACTTGATTTCCCGGAATATCCATATCAATTTACTTAATTGTGTGAACAAAAAAGAAAAAAAAAACTTTAATTTATACACTGGCAGCACGATCCATTCAAACAACAGCAAAAAAATATCAAATATAGTCTTCCAGTTTTAACACTATAACCAGCAGTTGAGTCAAGAGTAAACAATGGTCGTTGTCACAAATTCGTAGGTATCTGTAGCAATGGCAGAGTCCATACTACATATATTGAGCAGTATACTGCGACCCAAATTTATAAAAAATGTTCAAATGTGCGTGAAATCTTATGGGACTTAACTGCTAAGGTCATCAGTCCCTAAGCTTACACACTACTTAACCTAAATTATCCTAAGGACAAACACACACACCCATGCCCGAGGGAGGACTCGAACCTCCGCCGGGACCAGCCGCACAGTCCACGACTGCAGCGCCTAAGACCGCTCGGCTAATCCCGCGCGGCCGCAAATTTATAAATCACCACGGTGTTAAATTAACAGAAATTATTGCAGAGTTCCGCCTGCGTCACCGCTCTTCCATTTTCGTCTTTTCTTTTTTGTCTTTTTCTGTTGCCCCGAACTAGACACGTCAACGTAAATGCAAGTATTCTGCACGGCGAAGCAACCAATATTCCATTTTTCCAGATCCACTGGTCGTGTGCGTAGGTACCAAACTGCGATACGAAAGCCCTTGCTAGTGAACGAATTACAATAGCAACAGTAACATTAACAAAGTAATAGTAAATGAAGTTTATTGCATTACAGAGGAAGATTGACGATTGGAAATAATAATAGGCCGGTCATTCAGTTCGCACAGTGCAAACGTGTTCTTAGCATTTTGTTACTGAATGCTGTTCTGGTTATTTGAAAGAAAAAAGAAAAGACAAACGATAAACATGAGTGATTCAAGGAGATATGAACAAAAACTCTATGGCCTCTGTTCATAAGGCGAGAATGGCGCCAAAGAGCTAACATGGCACTGCCGCATTCAGCTCTCTTCGTTACTCTGGTGGCAGTTAACGCAGACATTTCACAACGCGAAATACAATACCCATTGAAATTTAAACAATGTACGCTCTCCATGTTATATAAACTCAGTGACTGTCCAGATTACTTGCGCAGTATGAAAACACAATATTACGAGAATTTAGCAAGATCGCTTAGCACCAATCCCGAATGTGAGTGAACGATCACAGAGATGTCTAACACGGTCAGAAATACTGCCAAGTCTCAACTGCACTAGCAATATCAAGAACTTCAGGACAGCTGATGACGTCCTCACTGCTATCCACTGCCTACCCTAGCTGTGCTGTCAGATGTCGATCTAAGAGAAGACTTGAAACCGACACCAGATCGCATCATAGGAAAATACAAATGAATTGCCCATTTATCTTGATTGGCTTGTCGTCGAAGCTTATTTTAATGAAACTAAAATTGAATACAAAACAGCCTTGTTCAAAACAAGAAATGGTAATATGCTACGCAGTGTAGATCTCAAACTGACTGTATTGTAGCCGGTCTTGTGTCATACCCAACTATAACATCAGGAATACTACCAAAATTTGGAGATGCCGGATTCACAAGAAAAATTTGAATGTATGACTATTGAAGCAGAAACAAAATAGAATAAGTAGACAATTGTGCATTTGTGGGCTTTCATACGTTTACACCTCCAGATCTACCATAGATGATGCATACTAACGAACTTTTTCATTGATTTCGTAATTCTTCTCGTCGTTTATTGATACTGAGATGATAAGCAAAATACAAATTCGAGCCTCTAATAGTTGCTTCGAATCTGTTAACAGACATTCTCTTGTCTTGTTGTTGATATAAGTTGGTGTTCGCGAAGCAGAAGACAGGGCAACTCCAGCAAGGTTGCCAGGAGACAGACGACATGGAGGGTTAAGATTCGTGACTTACTTGTGGCAGTTAGCAGCTCAGTTGAAATAGTAGCGAAAGGAATTGACAAGATATAGCATTTGCAGCAGTACTGGAACTGATTTCAAAAGAAGCCACCGTTTTAGAAAGTGAGGACTTAACAATCATGTGGGCAAGGCACTGCTACTGCAACGTGAAAGATGGTCTAATATTGATAGCTTATGCAGCAAAAGGCCGTTTTTGGCTCAAAAAAGTTTACTTTATTAAATCAGTGCGGTGTGTTACATGGAAATTATTCAGAATATTTCCTCAAGATGAGAAGAAAATGTCAAGTAAATTTGGCAGCATAAATCAGTTCCTCATCCACGAATCACTGTTGTGATAACAGTTGTCAAACAATGCTTATGATGTTGAGATGTCTTGACTATAGTAGTGCCAAGGAGAAAGTGTTTTCGTAGCTGGAATCCTGCATTATCGAATCCGGACATCCAGCCTAGCGCGAGACATTGTGCTCTCCAAATTTCAGATATGTGATGTCGCCAGGTATCTAAAGGCGACAGAGAACCAAAGTGTGCCCATTGAGTTTTATTACCATTTCTGTGACTCAGATCGTAGGAAAAGTCTAAATAGGGCTAATGTTTGTATGTACTGACAACAACCTAAAACATTAAATAACAGCAGGAAGGCTGACGAACACCTTCAGGAAAAACATCCTAAAACTCAAATTTATATTCGACGTTAGTATCTTTTCAGAAAAGCTATTCTTGCTATTGTCAGTCTGCATTTTATATCCGTTTTACTTCTGCCGCTGTCAAATATTTTGGTGCCTCATACGAAAACTTGTCTACTACTTTCAGCACCTCATCTCCTAAGCTAATTACTTCAGCTTGTATGCCACTCTTTCAGCCCGCAGCATATGAATCTTTACACTCTACACACAGAAGCCCAAACGTGTTGCTAAGGTTCAGTGGGAAGACGACACCGTCGAAGAAAATTTTCAAAGTGACCCGCGCAAGAGGACGGCCGTGTTCTGCCGCGGTCACATTGAACGATTCAGTGGTTGCTCCTCGCTGTGTAGGAATGTCTTGTTTTAGTTCACATACCATAGACTAATTGATAGACTAATTTCCGGGAGGCAGCGCATTCTCTTCAGTTCGACGAGGTGTAGTGGCACTAAGACTAGCGCTCTTTAATGACCTTATCGTTCACTCAAAAGATGGAGTTCCTGTAGGTTTGTGAACGCTCTCTCTACGCACTCTCAATCACCTGCTTCTGACACACTGTTCCAGACGCCGAGTTTACATTCTTCCCAGACCCATCTTTATGGACATTGCAGATCTCCAAGTGTTAGTATTCGTATATTTTGCCGAAAGGCATCAAGCCTTTCATCTCTATTTTCTCCATAAAATGTAATTTTTCTGTTATGGTCATTCAGAAACTGAGGAAGTTGGTTTTGTTCTTATGGCCTTTAGTAGGGGAAGGTTGCTGTCAATAGACTAAATCCATTGATGGGCCAACTCGAGTTCTCTGTGGATATTCACAATGGCTACACGCTAGCCGTCATTAAGTGTACCAAATGTGGGCACAGATTCGCCATATTAGTGGTGATTTGTTCCACGAAGATACAAGGAAACTGTGAAAGAATGTATTTGCACTATGTGTCTTGTAATTGCCTAGTAATAACGACTGAAACAAGGTAGTAATGTGGTGATAATTATTAAATCTCTTCAGCCATCATTGGAAAGTACGAGTAGTTCATACTACGTATTTTGACATATTCACAATATAAAGCTACGTGCAGTGGACGGAGACTGTGTGATGTTTAACGATACAGTGCGAGTTGTCTTGAATGAGTCACCTTGAATTTGTGTAATTTTAGGCCTAAATAAGCTAGTATGAACAAAAATTTAAGTAACGGTTTTCATTATATGTTTTCTAATAATCTTTAGATGATGTGATAATCAGTGAATTTTTTGTTTTTGTTTTTTGCTTTCGCAACCGATATTTCTTCTTTTAGCCTCCTTGGTTTCGAATCTATGTTATTCGGTTTTAGATGACAGCAAAACACTCACAAAAATAGAAAATACGAGCTATGTTCACACTTACTTAGAAGTGAGTAGTATTTAACGGTTATTACATTTAACGGGTATTACACAATAGCCCATTCACTGAAAACGCTCGTCCTAGTGGAGGGAACCAGTTCCGCTGAATGAGCCGATCTAACGGTGAATATTTATGTGTGTACTACAGTGAAATGCAAAAATAATGTTCAAGTTACAAAGAAAATGAAATATTTACCACAACATCCAAGAATTTTATTACACATTTCGTTTAGGTGACCCACCAATAGCGACCTTCCCCTATGTCCAAGAGTGTTCCGCAGATGCTCATTAAACTCCAGTGGCAGACACCGTGCGAGATGGGGCAGCTTTAACATGAAAGACACCGGACTCGCATTGGGAGGACGGTGGTTCTAATCTCCGCCCGACTATTTAGATTTTCCGTGATTTTTCCAAATCACTTCAAGTGATTGCCGCGGGTGTTTCCTTTGAAAAGGCACACTCAGTTTCCTTCCCCATTACTCTTCCACCTCAACGACACCAATGGTGTGGTATAGGATCTTTACTGTTCACAATAAACACGAATGCAAAAAGCAAAGAGGAGCTCTGCGTTGTGGCTCCATGGGCCAAGCAGGACCGACCGACCGCTGTGTCGTCTGCTGTCATTGGCGTCACTGGATGCGATATGAAGGGGAAGGCGGTCAGCACACCGCTTTTCCGGCCGTTGTCAGTTTTCTTGACACTGAAGCAGCTACTGCTCGGTCAAGTAGCTCCTCAGTTGACATCCCGAGGCTGAGTGCAACACGTTCCAGTCCTCCCACCATGAAAAAAAAAAATTCCTGCAGTACCAGGAATTGAACTCGGATCTTCCGCATAGCACCCAGACCGCTGAACACTTTTTCCCCTCGTTCTATCTATATGTTTCTGTGTAGATGTCGCATGCCACATCTCATAAACCCATTGAAAAATTCGCTAAGATTTTTTTAAATATAACAGGTGGTCAGTCCCTTCGCCGAACACGGCGTTACGTTACCGGCATCGCGGAGCTACGGAGGCAGACAATAAATGTGAATGGCCTAGGGAATACCGTTGGAAGCTTCATAAAGCCGTCCAAGGATGATGTCGTTCTATATAGAGAAGTGGCCACGCTACGAAGTAGTAGCGAAAGTCAGGAAAACCTGCTGAGAATGGACACTTCTCGCGGTGATTTCCATCAACGTAGACAAATTGAATGCTGCAAGTAAGTAGGCACAAACGCCCCGTTAATGTCTGACTACACGACTGATGAACAGTCATTGGAAACAGTCACGTCCATTTAAAATCTAGGAGTATCCGTATAGAGAAGTATGAAGTGATGAAGTGGAACGATCACATTAAAGTAATCATACAGAAGGCAGATGCCAAATATTGGCTTTTATCTGGTAGGATTGATGGAGGAAACAGGAAAGATCCAAAGCAAACAGTGCCTTTAATTACGGGTTCCTTCAGTAATCGCTATAGTTAGTTAGTTACGTGTTCCATTGATCAATAGCACGGAAAAACCGTTATGATGTGAAACGTGTCAAATGCACAAGAAATGAGCACAGGAAACAAGTTTTTTTACGTTATAGTGTTATACCTAAATATTCCTATTATCTATCCCATTCCCATAAAAGGCACAATATGCATATATTATATCTCCAGATTTATTTACTCATATTCAAGAATTCATCTATGGTATAGAAGGACTTGTCAAGGAGGTATGATTTCAATTTGTTTTTGAAACTATTACTGCTGTCTGTCAGACAGCTGTCTGTCATAGCGCAATGGACATGCTCATTCACCAATCGCAGTCGCTAGAAGAGTGGCGTTGTGCATCAAGATGTAGGTTTCTACTGAAACTGCGAGAGCGTTCATTACTAGAAGGGTCAACGACCAAATTGACTTGCCTACATGTTCCTCGTGAAAAAACCATGAATGTGAAATTAGAGAGATTAGAGCTCACAAAGAAGCTTGCCGAGAGTCGGTTTTCCTGTACGCCATTCGAGACTGATAAAAGAAAGGGAGATGTAGCACTAATGCAGAGCGTACTCTTTAAGATGGCCTCCAGCGTCCATACGTAGATGTAGAATTAGCTTCTTTGCGTCTTTTCCCAGTGTCAGATGCTACAACAGAGGCGTTGAGCGTCACGAAGTGGTTTCATGTTATAGTTCCATTCTCCTCGATTTTTTGGAAGACAGCCGTACCATCATCAGCGAGATGTACATACAGGCATTTCAAGAGCTCAGGGAAGTTCACGGGAGAATGAGATATCACATTTTATGTATTTATTGCTGGATTTGGACTCGCTGTTTATTTGTGCACTGCCTGAGAGAAAAGTGAAGTACCCAGAAAGGGATGAGGAAACAAAATGAAACTTAATGCGTTGAGAAGGTTTGTGATGTTATTTCAGTGACTACAAAAGCGACTCAGTTTTACAAAGAACTTGACAGTATGAGCTTACTTTTAGTATGACGTTGCATCCGCTCTGGATCGATGCATGCGTTGACTCGGTTAGAATGGGTATCCTCTCCTAATGCAAGTTATCCCAAGAACTGCTGTAAAACTTCGTTGATATCCAGGGTAGCGACACTGGGACAGAGTTAACGTCCGAGCTGGTCCCGCACATGTGCTACGGGAAGAGATCTGGGGATCTTGCCGGCAAGGAGGTACCTCAACATCATGCAGAGAGTTGACAGAGATATGTGCAATGTGTGGACGAGCATTGTCATATTGGAAAATGACACCGTGATTTTGTAGCATGAGAGATAACACGTGAGCATGCAGCACGTCCTTAATGTTCCGTTGTACCATCAGTTCCCTCACTCCCTTGCAGCTATGATCTAAAATCACACCCGACGATTCCCCACACCATGATGTCCCCCCCACACCATGATGTCACGAGTGGGGCGCCTCTACAGAATACTGAAAGAATGGGACCTCTCTCTCCCTCCCTCCCGCCCCGCAGGTCACCGCCAGACTCACAGACGATTACCACGCAGGGTAGTGCGACATCAGTCGCAGAACTGGCTAGGTGCCTATCCACATACGGCATTTAATGTCTAGACTGACACTGCCGATAGTAAAAGCTCGACACATACGACAGAGTACTTGTATGAGATGGACAATTCCAAATCCACACTTCTTTGGTCTTCCTCTATTACGATTCATCGCTGAATGCAATGGAACGGTATTCATCTGCATTCCCTTGACCCTGTCATCATCTAGGCATTAGATGTCGTATGTAGATGCAGCTCGCTGGTCACCTTGCTCATTCTGCGAGTGATGTTATGCAAGAACAGAACAACAGATTTCCTGGAAGGTGGTTAGGATGGCGTGGCCCCCAGAAATGGTCCCCACAGTAGCACGATTTAACTCCAGCACATTTCTTTTCGTGAGGATATCCAAAGAATCGTGTTTAAGTAACTGCACTCACGACCCCAGACGATCAAACAGTGTATCGAGGAAGCCTGTCACTCCGTGATGCCAGCAACTTCACATATCTTCCACAGGTCGTTTACAAGAACTATTGATCAGCGCATTCAGGAAAATGTGCCCTCGTTTGAACACCTCACTTAAATGAACATTGCACACCAGAAGACAGACCCGACCACATTCACTTGCGTACAAGTCGTAGCCACCTCTAAAACTCTATCTCTGTAACTGTATTTGATAGGAATTAGCTAAGGGATTTCTGCTATTGTGGTGCGAATCATACCTAAATTCCGTTTAAAAACTTAAAGCTGATGCCTGTAGTCCGATTTTTTAGTTGGTGTATGACACAAATCACAATTTATAAACAACATCAGTAAAGTACAAAAATTCGCAAATGTTCAACAAAAATACAAATAAAAGATACAGACAGTTTTAGTCAGTTTATAAAAAAAATAAGATGCACATCACGGACGTATATCCAAGTTACTAATGACATTACGGACGTATATCCAGGTTACTAACGTAATCGGTGGTCTCTACAGGAAATCAGTAGTATGGCCATGGTACTTTCTACTAGAGCATTCCTCAACGATGTGTCGAATCGTTTTGATTCAGCGTCGCAGTCACACTCAGGAGATGTAACGTCGTTCCATTTACACATGATGTCTGCACATCTTACATACTTCGTTCTCATCCTCTTTAGTTCGGTCCACACTCTCCTGGGAAGACCAAATCATGGCTGTTTTTTCGGATATACGCTGGATATTTCTGACACGTGTCAATAAAGCCGTTACCCACTCTCTACGCCAACTCCTATCACGCCGAAGTCATCTCGTTCCAGGTGTGCGACAGTAACAGTGGGATGACCTCTTGACCGAAGTCTGTTGATGTGTACATCTTCAGAAAAAGAATGGATAGGGAGCTGCGCGCTGTTTTGTATTTTCTCTACCATCAGACTAGAGCATGCTGCATGCTGGCCATTGATGAGATAATGAAAACACGTCAGTTTTTTATTTCTAATATTCGCCTTGCTGAAAAGAGGTTAAAGGTATCTTTAATGATTAATAAAAAGCACCCCGCTGTGTTATTACACATTAATTGTGTCATGGCCGGTTTGGTTCGTTGAACAACATCAGGTTGCCAGTTTTACTCTTGTCAGTTGAAATGCAAGGGCTGCCCTTTTTGCCTGGTCAGGCAGACAGTAAATAATCTTGATCATGTTGGGCACCACAGCTGACAATGTTAATGATTAATGAAAACCAACACAAAAATGTTTAATAATACAGCTTAAGTCCTTTTTTTTAATCATTAACATAGTCAGGTGTGGTGCTCAACATGATGAAGATTACACCTTTAATGAGTCAAACATTATTTGAGGTGTAGAAGGCGCCTCAGCTTGTATATGAAAATACAAGCTTCTGGCATTCCAAGAATTTCATTGTGATCGAAATTCATCTTGACAGTGTGCGACCGCCCGCTCGTTTGGCTGCAAAGCATAGGGTACAGCAACACTTATTTCGCTCATTTCAGATGTGAGTGAGCCCTATATAACGCAACATGAAATTTTTTAACAATCTGTCAACGTGATACAATTACGGTATTTTTCTTGTGAATACATTCCAGTGTATAAAATGTCGGAATTCCTTCACGCGAACAAACTATAGAACAAACATCTGAAGGCGTCAGAAATCATAATACATAAAAATAGTGGTGCTATTCTACCCAGTCACGAGGCTATACCCTTCAGTGTATTTCAGCTTCAAAATCACAAGCATTTGCCGCAAGTAAACATTTTTCTTCCTGAAACTTCCTGGCAGATTAAAACTGTGTGCCCGACCGAGACTCGAACTCGGGACCTTTGCCTTCCGCGGGCAAGTGCTCTACCAACTGAGCTACCGAAGCACGACTCACGCCCGGTACTCACAGCTTTACTTCTGTCAGTACCTCGTCTCCTACCTTTTGCGCTCACACATACTTCGTGAAACCACGTAGCACATTGATGGTACTTATCCAGAGCAGTTGCCTATAGCACTTGTTACTGCTAGTTTCATATCTTCGTCGGACCGTGAAGCACTTGGATTTTTCCTTGTATGTACGGACCATCTGAAAAGAAACGAAGAAAACGGGTTCTCTTGAACTTTGCAGGAAAACGTAATCTAAACTAATAATCTGACTGAGCGGAAATAGCACCACGGGTACAGGGAGAAATAGCCCAGTGATCAGACATTTCGAAAGACGAGGCACGTCAGACCTTTGTGGAAGAAGCTAGCAATATTTGTTGATACATTGAAAGGTGGCTACACTGAGTCACAGCGCCAGAGATTGCGCCAAAGATTATTATTCCGCCTCCTCCACTGGTGCAATAGTAGTTCAGAGGATGTCGAGGGCAGTTGTTGTTCTGTTGGGCGAGAGAGTAGATGCTGTTCGGTTGGTGTAATGTATAGATGGAAGAAGTTGCAATTGTCAAAGTGTATTTGAGGAGTTGGGCTTTTGATTTATGATGCTGGTGTAACGGAAAATTTTTGTCAATATATAATGAGGTAAAAAGGTATTACAGTTTTCTTTAATGACAATACCTCTTGGTCACAGGTACAGTCAACAAGGCATCTGACTTGTGTTCATTTATTAGACTTGTAATTATGGTTTCTATGTGCAATTATAGTACTTCTGGTTTTTCAATTAGTTCATTGTAAATGGTGTTTAAAATATTTTGTCGTATTGAGAAGGAACCGAGCCAGATACATGTACGTTGAGTCACACTACAACACACAGAACAGTTACACTTGTGCTTTGTTGTTTCGTAGCTTTTATAGTTGCAGGGGAAGAAAATAAATCAATTGTGTTAATGGGATTTCCTTGTCATTCTTTATTTTTATTTTATGCAGTCAGATTGCTTGCTACTAATAGTCAGGGCCAACCGGTTACGAGACTACGTAACCGGTCACACAGCTACTAAAATTATTGCATCTTTTCTGTTTAATTAAGCCACCATGCACGTGGCGACTGCTGCTTCGGATCGTCCCTTGGAATTCTTTTGATAGTAAAAATAGTAGACAGTAGTATTGTTGTAGTAATTTATAGTTTAGTGATTGTATTCTATATTGCATATGTAGATTTTGTAATTGAACATTTGTAGTTGTCTTGTCATTCTTCTAATGGTATTTTTGCAGAATTTAATTTTTGATGTGTCGTAAACGGGTTTGACGATTTTGCACAATTGTGAAGGTTTTAATTGTTCGTTAATCGTGTTCGTCGGGCCGCATTTCGTGTGAATGGTATTGTTGGTGATAAAGTGTTATATTGTGTGTAATTTTCGTATAGTGACGAGTTTTGTATGTTTTGTAAACGATTACGCGATCGATTAAAAAGGCAAGAATGACGGATAGTCAGAATAACGAAAATCTTAACATGGTGAACTCGCCAATACAGGAGAACAGTATGGTGAATAATGGAGTAGAAAACAATTTCATAAGCCGGGAAAATAGTCCGGAACCAGTTCAAATTTTTTCACAATCGGAAAATTTTCAGAATACGAGATTAACGATAGAAGATTCTGGAATACTATAGAACACAGATAGCCTTACGGCTATGACGAAGGAAGTTAGTTTTACGGGAAATGTTAGGGGCGAAAAGAATTTCGAACCAGTTAATCAGGAGCAGTTGATGAGTGCAATATTAAATTTGGGATCACAAATAGGAACAATTAAAACTGATATGGGAACAATGGAAACACAGTTAGGATCTGAATTAAAAGAAATTAGAGAAGAAGTACAACCGATTTTGAATGCTCACAATAATAGATTAACTTCAATAGAAATTAGACAAAAGAAACAGGATAGAGAACAGGAAGAAAGAGATCGCGTGGATAGAACAAAATTTTTCAGAGTTAAATTTACAACGTGCACACGATAAGGAAGAAATATTTGAAAGAATCGAGGAATCCGTACCAAATGACAGAATAAATAACCTAACACAACAATATGAACAGTTAACTACTAAATGTGTCAATACTGAAACCCGAGTCGCGACACTCACGCAAGACGTATATAAACAGAAAGAACAAATAGGTGACTTATCGGTAAAGTTGAGGAGATTTCAGATAAATTGACAAGTCTTAGTTTAAATGGGGAAAGAAATTCAGATGATACAACTCCATTGCCATTTGCAGAAACAGAAGAGTACTAGAATATAAATAAACATGTTGAAAATCAGGGAAAATTAAATGAACGTGTTAAAAGGGAATTCGAGGCTTTACGAAAGCAAGTTAAATAAATTGAAAGCGAAATCCTAGGAAAAGACAGTAGAAGAAATTTAGAATCACCGATACCGGGGGATTTTGAAGAAAATAATTTATTTCATTTACGAGATGCAACAAGAGAGCGCCAGGCGCGCGAACTTGAAAATAATCGACATTCGGACTGGGACAGACGCGGTAGGTCTTTGTCGCCACGAGGCGAAAACTTTGACTATAAACACTTTTTAACTGTTCGGAAATTTAAGATCTTTCGCAATTCTAATAATGACATACATCCATGTTCATGGTTAGATCAATTTATGTACCCACTTCCGCCAAATTGGTCACTAAGTCACAAACTGGAATTTATGTGTGGATATTTAGAAAACGAATCGGCGCCGCGCATGCGCGCACTTATTAGAGATTGTAATAATTTAAATGATTTTTTATCGCGCATTTCTATCGGCATATTGGTCCGAAAACACGCAAGACAGAGTCAAACATAGTCTTATTATGCAGCGTAATTTTAAACAGTTTGAGTTGCGCACACCGGCAGAATACTTTGACGACATGATTCGAAAGAATCAATTCCTTTCCAACTCTTATAGCCCGACTGAATTAATTCGTATTTGTTTAACTACGTTGCCACAATCGATAACACACATTACTTTAGCCGGAAGATGTAAAGACGACATTGAAACTTTTAAGACTTTGCTACAAGTACTTGAGTATGACAACGACAACGGAACTTCTTGTAATTTTTTCAGTAACGGTAATCACAATAGATTTTCAGAGAAAAGGGATAATGTTCGGAACGGACGCTATAGCGGTAATTTTGAAAATGACAGACGAAACAGACAGGACAATAGATACCAGCCTTATGACAATAACAGACGTTCTAACAGAAATTACACAGACAAGTATAATAACAGAAATTCTTACCGGAATGATCAATCATACGGAAACAGTAATCGGTATCATCAACACAGTAATTATTCATACAATAACAGAAATTCTTACTACGGAAATAACCAGGGTAGTAGACCTAACAATAATTTCCGAAGTGACAGTCGAAATTACACAAGAAGTAGTCATGCAGATAACCAGGAAAATAAAAATTTTTAATAACAGATAGGAGGGACCTAATCGGCATCCTCCACGTGACAGCAATTCAGAGAGACAAGTGCAAATCGTAGAAATTGATCCGCAAAATGACGCGAATAATCAAAGACGTGACGCTAACAATCGACAATGACTTGTAGCTTCGGCTTCTGGCAGCATGATAGACGGTTCAGAAAGTAATGACACTACGACTTTACACTACGTACGCTTGGAAGACATGAGAGATATTTTGCTAGACGAAAAGGAAAATAATGTAGACGCATTTTTACGTCCTGTTATTGAAGTATGCGTGTATGCGTGAGTAAGAATAAGTTCACTGCGGTTTTAGATTCTGGGAGCCCATTGAATGTTATTAGTGAATCAGTTTTTCGTATATTATGTGTAAGAACTATTGCTTGCCCTGTGTTACCTGTTTCTAAAACTACAATTCGAGGAGCTATTTCTGGAAAAAATGTGGAAGTCCAACAACAGACCAACTTAAATTTCATTTGTCAAGGATATGAATTTTTGCTAATTTCATTATTGTTTCATTACTCAGTACACAAATTATATTAGGTATGGAGTTTCTTAACACATAAAAGGCAATTTTAAACTTTAAGGAAGGAAGTGTGAACTTGACTGTTGCCGGAATGCCGAGATGTTTGAAATTTTTCGAGTGTGTAACGAAATCTGAATCAGACACAAATTGTTTAAGGTTTCTTACTTCTGATGTTTTCGATGAGTATTATGACGACAATTCATTCATAACAACGACAATAGATACAGAGACGCTATGGATGATATGATTAATAGTGAAGAATTAATTAATGAAGTGCTGAAGTGACAGATGACGTTGCAAGAGAAGAATTGCACCAAATTTTGACTTCACATGCTACAATATATAGTCATCACACAGGAACTATACAAGGCATACAATATTTATTTAAAATAAAAGAACACACATCATTTC
This sequence comes from Schistocerca piceifrons, assembly GCF_021461385.2. Classification (NCBI taxonomy): domain Eukaryota; kingdom Metazoa; phylum Arthropoda; class Insecta; order Orthoptera; family Acrididae; genus Schistocerca; species Schistocerca piceifrons. The sequence goes on from NC_060145.1 coordinate 242,361,291, forward strand.
GGGGAAAAACGTACGCTATTCCTTTGGCTTATAGAGACAAGGTTAAGAGTGAACTTCAATACATGTTTATTGAGCCAGCAGTCAGTCCTTATACCAGCCCACTACATGTCGTTCTTAAAAAGGGTGGGTCAATTCGTTTGGTTCTGGATTCCAGACGGATAAATAATATCATCATTCCTGAAACTGACCGTCCACAAAATTTAGATGAACTTCTTCAACATTTCATATGGAATTAAAGTTTTATCCACAACTGATATGCGCGCAAGTTTATGGCAAATTGAACTCCACCCTGATTGTAGGAAATACACTGCCTTTTTAGACTTTGGTAACTGCTATCAATTTCGGAAATTACCGTTTGGAATTACTGTATCTTCAGCAGCATTCATTCGTGGTTTAAATGAAATTTTACCTGTTTATCTTCGTAACAATATTACTTCATATGTTGACGATATTCTTATTGCTAAACGTTCTTGGAGTGAGCATAACAGAATTTTGGATTCATTATTACGTATTTTTGCAAGAGTTGGCATTACAGTGAACTTGGAAAAAATCTGAATTTGGTCGTTCTCAGGTGAGATTTCTTGGTCATATTATTTCTACAGAAGATATTCTTCCTGATCCAGAGAAACTAGACGCTATTCGTAATTATGTTGTTCTTACTACTAAACGTGATGTTCGTAGTTTCCTTGGTGTCTGTAATTTTCTTAGACGCTTTGTTAGATTGAACAATTTGGCCACACCTCGTTTATGTGAACTTTCTGGAAAGAATTCTAATTGGTGTTGGGATGAGGAAGCTCAATTAGAATTTGAACAATTTCGTGATGCTTTAGTTGCTGCTCCACATCTTTCACATCCGGATTTATCTAAAGATTTTTGTTTGGCGACGGACTCATCATACAAAGGCCTAGGTGCACACTTATTTCAAGAGATAGAAGAAAACGGCGTTGTAGTACAGAAAAGTACTGCAATTGGAAGTCATGTTCTCTCTAAATCAGAAAAGAATTATTCGATTACGGAACTTGAAGCTTTCGCTGTTGTTTGGGCTTTCACAAAATTTCGCATCTTTTTGTATGGCAGACATACTAAGGTTTCCACCGATCATCGAGCTCTGGAATTTCTTATGTCAACAAAATTAACACATGGAAGATTATCACGATGGGCACTGTATCTACAGGAATTTGATTTTAGTATTGTTTACATCCAGGGTTCTTCTAATATTATCGCTGATGCTTTATCACGTGCACCTATGGGTTTGAAACAAAATACTAAGGAGGACTGGAAAGAAAACAATTTCTTGTTTGGTGTATATTCAAGGTGTTGCGTTGGAAAATTTCATTTCGTCTTCGCTCCAGGACACCGCTAAGGAGCAAAACAAGGATCCAATCTGGAAGGACATTAAGGAGAAGTGGAGGAGAAAGGAAAGCGTAGCGATTAGATAGTATTATTTAGTTCGCAATGATATTCTTTTTAAACGAAAATCGGTTGACAACTCTGTTTAGTCGGTTTGCATTCCTGATGAGTGGGTTAATAAATTGATTTGGTATACACATTTCAGTTACGCACACTTTGGTCCCAGAAAATGCTTTCATAAGTAACGAGAAGATTGCTACTTCAGTAATATGGAAAAACGTATTCGAGTTGTTCTTGCTAAATGCAAATTATTTCAAAAGGCTAAGCCGCCAACTACACTCCTGGAAATTGAAATAAGAACACCGTGAATTCATTGTCCCAGGAAGGGGAAACTTTATTGACACATTCCTGGGGTCAGATACATCACATGATCACACTGACAGAACCACAGGCACATAGACACAGGCAACAGAGCATGCACAATGTCGGCACTAGTACAGTGTATATCCACCTTTCGCAGCAATGCAGGCTGCTATTCTCCCATGGAGACGATTGTAGAGATGCTGGATGTAGTCCTGTGGAACGGCTTGCCATGCCATTTCCACCTGGCGCCTCAGTTGGACCAGCGTTCGTGCTGGACGTGCAGACCGCGTGAGACGACGCTTCATCCAGTCCCAAACATGCTCAATGGGGGACAGATCCGGAGATCTTGCTGGCCAGAGTAGTTGACTTACACCTTCTAGAGCACGTTGGGTGGCACGGGATACATGCGGACGTGCATTGTCCTGTTGGAACAGCAAGTTCCCTTGCCGGTCTAGGAATGGTAGAACGATGGGTTCGATGACGGTTTGGATGTACCGTGCACTATTCAGTGTCCCCTCGACGATCACCAGTGGTGTATGGCCAGTGTAGGAGATTGCTCCCCACACCATGATGCCGGGTGTTGGCCCTGTGTGCCTCGGTCGTATGCAGTCCTGATTGTGGCGCTCACCTGCACGGCGCCGAAGACGCATACGACCATCATTGGCACCAAGGCAGAAGCGACTCTCATCGCTGAAGACGGCACGTCTCCATTCGTCCCTCCTTTCACGCCTGTCGCGACACCACTGGAGGCAGGCTGCACGATGTTGGGGCGTGAGCGGAAGACGGCCTAACGGTGTGCGGGACCGTAGCCCAGCTTCATGGAGACGGTTGCGAATGGTCCTCGCCGATACCCCAGGAGCAACAGTGTCCCTAATTTGCTGGGAAGTGGCGGTGCGGTCCCCTACGGCACTGCGTAGGATCCTACGGTCTTGGCGTGCATCCGTGCGTCGCTGCGGTCCGGTCCCAGGTCGACGGGCACGTGCACCTTCCGCCGACCACTGGCGACAACATCGATGTACTGTGGAGACCTCACGCCCCACGTGTTGAGCAATTCGGCGGTACGTCCACCCGGCCTCCCGCATGCCCACTATACGCCCTCGCTCAAAGTCCGTCAACTGCACATACGGTTCACGTCCACGCTGTCGCGGCATGCTACCAGTGTTAAAGACTGCGATGGAGCTCCGTATGCAACGGCAAACTGGCTGACACTGACGGCGGCGGTGCACAAATGGTGCGCAGCTAGCGCCATTCGACGGCCAACACCGCGGTTCCTGGTGTGTCCGCTGTGCCGTGCGTGTGATCATTGCTTGTACAGCCCTCTCGCAGTGTCCGGAGCAAGTATGGTGGGTCTGACACACCGGTGTCAATGTGTTCTTTTTTCCATTTCCAGGAGTGTATTTCTCACAGAGCACCGTTGTTTCCTATCATTCCAGCGAGATTAAAGGAGATGGTTGCAGTCGATTTGTTCGGTCCAGTGATTCGTTCTACTAATGGTTTTGCGTACATTTTGGTAGTAGTGGAATTGACATCAAAATATGTGTGTTTGACACCTTTACGCAAAGCAACAGCTCGTTCAGTATCTAATGCTTTCATCAAACATTTTCTTAAAGAAGTGGGTCATGTTGATAATGTTATATCAGATGATGGATCACAGTTTCACTCTGAAATTTGGTTTCGTACTCTACGGCGTCGTAACATTAAACCAATTTTCATTTCACTTTTTCACCCTCAATCTAACGCGTCAGAGAGATGGATGAAGGAAATCAATAAATTGTGTCTTTATTGTCATCATAATCACAGAACGTGGGATCAGTATCTTCATATTTTTCAAAACATTCTGAATGAACTCCCTAATGATTCAACTTCTTTACAGCCTGTATTGATATTAAAAAATAAAGCACCGACAAATCGTATTTCTGAAATCGTTCCTTTTTCTCCTACACGGAAACTGCGGCATTCTGAAGTTGTCAACCTGGCTCTACAAAATATTGCATCTGCGGCTGCTAGAAGAGAGAAATCAGCTAAACGTCCTGGTCGTTTAAAAACTTTGTCAGTTGGTCAAAAGGTGTTAATTAAGTCTCATAGTTTGTCTCACAAAGTAAAAGGCTTATGTCGCAATTTTTTTCTGCTTTATAACGGTCCATATAGAGTTCGCAAAATTATTCATGATAGCACTGTTGAAGTAGAAAATCTTAAATCACGGCGCTCTAAGGGAATACATCATATAACAAACTTTAAAATTTTTGTGGAATGACATACTTTTGAGAAATTAACAGTTACACGTAAACACGCAGAGAATACAGGGATACCGCGCCGCGTGTTAGCGGCAGCACATACACAAAGAGACAGTCAGTCCGCTCGCCGCACAAGGTAGCCGTTGACCGCAAACAATTAATTCCTACGTCACACTTACCTACAGCTGATTCAGCGCTCAGTGCGAATGCACTGACAGCCGTAGGCAAATACATAGTCTAATTTCTCCGATTAAATTCAGTATAAAGCTATAGTGACTTGATAACTTACGTTATTAACGTTCAGTTTTTCCAGGATACAGTTGTACAAAGTGTTTAAGAACTTCAGGTAAATTCTCTGCGTATCCGACATTAAGAAGACTTGCTATCGAGAAAATTTCAGGAAGAATGTAATTTCGAGGAAGAAAGTAATAAACTAAAAAGGTAACTATAAATTGAGTTTATTTTTCAGGTAACATGTTTCTTCTTAGGTATGTACTTTATACGTAATTTGCTGCAATTACGTGATTTATACTTTGTGTTAAATTTTATGCTCTATGGATTTACTTGTGAAGCGACATGCTTACCTACATTTGCTGATTTTGACAATGTTTTATTAATGAACAGGGTTGTTACTTGTGTATATTATGCATCGCTTGGCTGCTATGCTTTTTCACTGATGTCACATTTTTTATTATGTGCCTGCTGTGCCTATTTAGTTAAATTATATTTGTCACCTGATTAGTTGTGCTGATATGGCTATGTATGCAAGTTATACTTTGTGGCTTATCTGCTTGCGTCTTTTGTTTACTTATTGAGATCACATATGAACATTTATTTGAGTATGCTGATATGATGCTAATGACCTATTTATTATGTAAGATATTTACCTGCTGCTTTGCGTAAGGATTGCATATTCACACGTTTCTGTTTTGTTGTCATAACTACTCTTTAATTTAGTATAGAGAAATACTTATATACTGTGTGTGAACATAGAGTTTAGGCTACACTATGGTATTAATTATAGATTATTCGCTTGGCAGAGCCCCGTTGTAGGTATTGTGCTGCATCCACTTGTTGACATTCTGTTATCGATTGCTATATTTACTCGCTATTGCATGTTTTGCTTACGCTCAGTGCTTTACTTTTTAAGATAAGAAAATGAACTGCTATAATTCTACGAACTACATTGGTACAAGAAACTTCATTGAAGTCATGTGAACTGGAGGAAGCTGTATAAATTCATCATAATACACTCCTGGAAATTGAAATAAGAACACCGTGAATTCATTGTCCCAGGAAGGGGAAACTTTATTGACACATTCCTGGTGTCAGATACATCACATGATCACACTGACAGAACCACAGGCACATAGACACAGGCAACAGAGCATGCACAATGTCGGCACTAGTACAGTGTATATCCACCTTTCGCAGCAATGCAGGCTGCTATTCTCCCATGAAGACAATCGTAGAAATGCTGGATGTAGTCCTGTGGAACGGCTTGCCATGCCATTTCCACCTGGCGCCTCAGTTGGACCAGCGTTCGTGCTGGACGTGCAGACCGCGTGAGACGACGCTTCATCCAGTCCCAAACATGCTCAATGGGGGACAGATCCGGAGATCTTGCTGGCCAGGGTAGTTGACTTACACCTTCTAGAGCACGTTGGGTGGCACAGGATACATGCGGACGTGCATTGTCCTGTTGGAACAGCAAGTTCCCTTGCCGGTCTAGGAATGGTAGAACGATGGGTTCGATGACGGTTTGGATGTACCGTGCACTATTCAGTGTCCCCTCGACGATCACCAGTGGTGTACGGCCAGTGTAGGAGATCGCTCCCCACACCATGATGCCGGGTGTTGGCCCTGTGTGCCTCGGTCGTATGCAGTCCTGATTGTGGCGCTCACCTGCACGGCGCCAAACACGCATACGACCATCATTGGCACCAAGGCAGAAGCGACTCTCATCGCTGAAGACGACACGTCTCCATTCGTCCCTCCATTCACGCCTGTCGCGACACCACTGGAGGCGGGCTGCACGATGTTGGGGCGTGAGCGGAAGACGGCGTAACGGTGTGCGGGACCGTAGCCCAGCTTCATGGAGACGGTTGCGAATGGTCCTCGCCGATACCCCAGGAGCAACAGTGTCCCTAATTTGCTGGGAAGTGGCGGTGCGGTCCCCTACGGCACTGCGTAGGATCCTACGGTCTTGGCGTGCATCCGTGCGTCGCTGCGGTCCGGTCCCAGGTCGACGGGCACGTGCACCTTCCGCCGACCACTGGCGACAACATCGATGTACTGTGGAGACCTCACGCCCCACGTGTTGAGCAATTCGGTGGTACGTCCACCCGGCCTCCCGCATGCCCACTATACGCCCTCGCTCAAAGTCCGTCAACTGCACATACGGTTCCCGTCCACGCTGTCGCGGCATGCTACCAGTGTTAAAGACTGCGATGGAGCTCCGTATGCCACGGCAAACTGGCTGACACTGACGGCGGCGGTGCACAAATGCTGCGCAGCTAGCGCCATTCGACGGCCAACACCGCGGTTCCTGGTGTGTCCGCTGTGCCGTGCGTGTGATCATTGCTTGTACAGCCCTCTCGCAGTGTCCGGAGCAAGTATGGTGGGTCTGACACACCGGTGTCAATGTGTTCTTTTTTCCATTTCCAGGAGTGTAGAAAGGAAGCTGACGACATGAAATACCAACACTAGCTTTAGACCATTGACAGTTATTACACTGCATTCTTCGTGAGCAATTGAAATAGCAAGTGACACTTGACACAAAGAAATACTCCACATGTTTGCTTCTGTTTTGCCATGATTCTTGAAGTGGTGTACACACTGTGAAATATTACGACATACTCATTCAGATTCTTATGTGATCATTAATACTGTATACTCGCACCTACTTACTGGAAGTTATTCAAACTGAAGGCTGTTAGAGGTCATGTATGCATTTCTTTTATGATGGACAAGGTAAACAAAATGTATTTTATCACTCATAATGAGTAGAAGATATGGCTCAGGTGGATTAGACGGAGGTTGTGTGTGGACACTGTGTCTCCAGATTTATGGGATGATGAAGTTTGCACTAGGATTTTATCTGTACTTGTTCGAGGAGACTGACTGGAGGAAAGAGTTGTTATGGAAGTGAAATGATATTGGTGATACAGTTTATATGTATTGACGTATTGAAGAGGTATTATTGAAGTGTTGAGATTATGTGATGCTGATGATTATTGGAGCTATGGTGGATAAGAGGTAAGGTAAGTGAGGAGCATATTTTTTTTGTTGGTTTATATAGAACAAGAAGGATGAAGATGGCAGACTAGAACACTCCAGTGGAAGGAAGATTGTCTACACACACACATTGTTAAGTCAATAAGCAGTATATACTGTTTTTTTTTTTGCGTATCTTGGCAAACTAACAGTTGTTCAGCAACTGCACATTTTGAGTTGGCTTGGCAAACATTGGCTATGATGTTGACTAACTATTATTGACTATTATACACTGCTGCCACTACTATTTGATATACATGTTGAACATCAAATTTTGACAGAATTGCATTTACACAGTTAACACTATTCAATTACACAATAGTACTTAATATGTGGATGAAAGATGAGTGAGTGTGTTTTGTGTGTTTTCCTTTCCTAATCCCAAATCCTCCTAAATATTATTTTACTTATTTGTTGTGGCTTGCACTGACACCCATAAATATTACAGGTCTACTGATATTTGTGTATTTGTAATAGTTAATATGACAATTATCTGCTATCATTTGTATATTTATTATAATTTGTAAGTTTAGTGTAAGAGCATTGATAATAATTTTGTAAAAGCAATTGTGTGTGCATTCAAACTGTTGTTCGTGCTTACACCTATTATCATTGATGGGTGCCACTTGGAAATGTTTTAATTTCTGCTGATGAACTCTGATGAACTGTTTAATTATTGCTGGTGAATATTATGGACTGTTACCTGCACTTGTTCAACATTACTGGGTGCCACTGTTGGAAGTGCTCAACCATTGATGTGATGTCACTCATTCTTGCCTGCACCTGCTCGCCATTGCTGGGTGCCACTGTTGGAACTGCTACCATTGATGTGATGACACTCATTCCTGCCTGCACCTGCTCGTCATTACTGGGTGCCACTGTTGGAACTGCTGCTACTGAAATGATGTCACTTGTTGCTGTCTGCACCTGTTCAACATTGCTGGGTGCCACTGTTGGAACTGCTCAACCACTGATGAGACGTCACTTGTTGCTGTCTGCACCTGCTCGCCATTGCTGGGTGCCACAGTTGGAGTTGTTCAAATACTGCTGATGAAATGTTATGGGGCTGCTATTTGCACCTGTTGACCATTGCTGGGTGCCACTGTTGGAACTGTCAACTACTCTGAGGAGTGCTACTTGTTTATTGAACTATTGAAAACATTTTATGTGAATATTTGTGTAAAATGATTTATTGTGTATTTGCTGTTTATGAAATGTTATGAGAATTTTATCTGCACCTATTCGTCATTACTGGTGCCATTGATTGAACTGTTTAACTACTCTGAGAAATGATACTTGCGTAAACTATTATGTAAAATCACATGTATGCAAGCATTTGTATTCCCTACTGTATTTTTATATATTAGGTTATTTAAGGGTCAGTGCAAGGCCATAATTTATTTAGTTATGTGATATTTACTTATTAGTATCTTTTATTCTGTCTGTGTTTTTTGGACGAATTTGGTGGTATTTTCACCGCCAATGGTGGTAAAAATACCACCAAATTCTAGCCCGTGGAGGAGGGGCATATAAAAGGTGGCTACACTTAGTCACAGCGCCAGAGATTGCGCCAAAGATTATTATTCCGCCTCCTCCACTGGTGCAGTAGTAGTTCAGAGGATGTCGAGGGCAGTTGTTGTTCTGTTGGGCGAGAGAGTAGATGCTGTTCGGTTGGTGTAATGTATAGATGGAAGACGTTGCAATTGTCAGAGTGTATTTGAGGAGATGGGCTTTTGATTTATGATGCTGGTGTAATGGAAAATTTTCGTCAATATATAATGAGGTAAAAAGGTATTACAGTTTTCCTTAATGACAATGCCTCTTGCTCACAGGTACAGTCAACAAGGTATCTGGCTTGTGTTCATTTATTTGACTTGTAATTCTGGTTTCTATGTGCAATTATAGTATTTCTGGTTTTTCAATTAGTTCATTGTAAATTGTGTTTAAAATATTTTGTCGTACTGAGAAGGAACCGAGCCAGATACATGTACGTTGAGTCACACTACCACACACAGAAAACTACACTTGTGCTTTGTTGTTTCGTAGCTTTTATAGTCATAGGGGACTTAATTAATCAATTGTGTTAATGGAAATTCCTTGTCATTCTTTATTTTTATTTTATGCAGTCAGATTGCGTGCTACTAATAGTCAGGGCCAACCGGTTACGAGACTTTGTAACCGGTCACACACCTACTAAAATTATTGCATTTATTCATTAATATTTTTAATTAAGCCCCCATGCAACATACACTGCATAACCTGTTTTCTTACATAAGCAACAAAAGAGTTTAAAATTCCACGTTACTGTGCGTGGTACACTTTAATTTGTTCGGCTCTATTCTTTAATTATTGCAATAATCCATCACAATTCACTTACCTCTAGAATTTGTTCTTCTGTCAATAATGTGACAGAAAATAGCCTTACTACAACCAGATGCGGTGCCGCAGAGAAGCTGACATACATTTAAGGCAGAACGAACTTGATTCTGTGAGAAAGCAACGCATTGTTGTAACATTTCGTATTTCAAACGGACGAGCCCCATGAGCGGAATAGCCCCATGACGAGGAAACCGTGCTGGTCTGACATCCCCCTCATACGGTATGCTCGGATGTAGCCCTCTGTCACATTGTTTAGTCCCAGGAAGTACGGAAACCCTGACTAGGAGAAAGTGACTCTGAAGACGTGAATACGGTAGTGCACACTTAACGTGTTCCAACAAGGCTTACCGAGCGAGGTGGCGCAGTGGTTAGACACTGGACTCGCATTCGGAAGGACGACGGTTCAATCCCGCGTCCGCCCATCCTGATTTAGGTTTTCCGTGATTTCCCTAAATCACTCCAGGCAAATGCCGGGATGGTTCCTCTGAAAGGGCACGGCCGACTTCCTTCCCCATCCTTCCCTAATCCGATGAGACCGATGACCACGCTGTCTGGTCTCCTTCCCCAAACCAACCAACCAACCAACAAGGCTTGTTGAGTTGGGTTCGACGACAGCGGAAAATGGAGGGTATGTTGAGTAGTAGCTTTGTAAAGAGGAACAATCACTCGAAAATAAATGTGCCTAAAGCGACCTAAGTTAGTTAATAAAGTACGAGAGGCATTCAGTAAGCAACGCAACGCATTTTTTTTTTCATTAAGCAAGTTGGTTTAATTAAGGATCCCAATACAATGTATTATTCCCCACTCTTTTGACTACAAAACCCTAAGTTTTAAACATAATGTCCATTATAATGCGACGGTCTTGCACCGCCTTACTGGGAGGAACTGACTGCCCGCGCGTGACGCTTTACTGGTCAGCGTCGGAGCCAACGTCATGCTCCATCAGTAACCTCCCCGTCATTCATGTAGTGCTTCCCACAGAGTTCATCCCTCATTGGGCCAAACAGGTACAAGTAGGAAGGTGCGAGATCCGGTGAGGTGGGGATTGGGTTGATTCGGAGGAAGAGGGCAAACAGCGAGGTCATCGGTCTCATCGGATTAGGGAAGGATGGGGAAGGACGTCTGCCGTGCCCTGTCAAAGGAACCATCCCGGCATTTGCCTGAAGCGATTGAGGGAAATCACGGAAAACCTACATCAGGATAGTCGAACGCAGGATTGAACCATCGTCCTTCCGAATGCGAGTCCAGTGTGCTAACCACTGCGCCACCTTTTCTCAGTGGAGATCCGTGTTGTAGGATGGATGAAGAAGAAGAGTCCAATGAAGTTTTGTGAGCTCCTGTTGGGGGCGAAAACTTGTGTGAGGCCTTGCGTTGTCATGGAGAAGGAGAAGTTCATTTGCGTTTTTGTGGCGACGAACACGCTGTTCTTCAATTTCCTGTGGGTGGAACAATACACTTCAGAGTTGATCGATGCACCACGAAGAAGGACATCATACGAAATAACCCCTTCTGAGTCCCAGACGGGGCCAACGAGATATACATGCCCTGCTACGAACTTGTGACGTCACACTAATCGGCTTGTCCGTCACACTTCGCGAACGCTCGGCTCCGTGCAGACACTTACATGAAATCAGTATGTAATCGAAAAAGAACCCACTAAAGATCTTAATTTGGCCGTCTGATATCGAGGACTTGTATGCATTTAAACACGAAGTCAAGAACTTTTCAACTCGTCTGAAATGGTTACTTGCTCCCCGCCCGAGACAGCAAGTTGCACTCATAATACCTGTAGTGTCACGTGCAGTGACGTAAGCGCTACGGCCTGTATTACTTGTGAGTCTCGGTCCCAGAAGACCGTCGCCATGATTGTACCGGCTGAGGGCTCGCCTTTGATCATTTTCTTCGAAGGAGAGGTGGTGTGGCGTCACTCCATTGATTCCTGTTTTGTTTCCCGTTCGAAGTGATGAATGCATGTTTCATCGCCTGTGACAACGTTCGACAAAATCTGGGACGATCAGCCTCGTAACGCCCAAGCAATTCCGCACGAGTGGCCCTTCTTTGTTTTTATGGTCTTCTGGTAGGCGGCGAGGAACTCAGCGGGCACATACCTTTGATTACCCGAATTGGTGGACTAGTGTCAGCACTACCAACAGCGATGTCCAGTTCTGCAGCGAAGTGGCTGACTGCAATCCGTCGGTGAGCTCGAATGAGTGTGACCAAACGTTCCAACACTGTAGGGGTCACAGCTGTGTCGGTCGGCTGGCACGCAGGAGATCGGACAGGTTTTTGCGACCTAGTGTTGGTGCCAAGCGTCTCGCTAAAAGACTCACCGTGCTTTTGTTCATTGCCAGATCTCCATAGAATCCTGCAAGCGCCTATGAATATCCACGATGCTCTGGTTTTCCGCCAAATCAATCTCAATTACAGGTCTCCGCTTGGAACGCTCCTCCGCCACTGACGCAATTTTGAAGGCTACGTATAGTGTCGCGACCTATCGGAGCTTTTTGAAACTATATAGGTTGAAGAGTAAATAGTCCACAATATCCCACAGGAAGTTCCGTATTTTTTCAACAGATACTGGCCGAGAAAAAATGTGTTGCTTTATTTATTGAACGCTCCTCGCAGTTACGACCGTTTGTGTCTTATTTTCTGGTAGCCTTCGCACAAAACCCTAACCACGATTATTTAAAGAATCAATCGCCCATGTGTAAAACACATTCAAAAGTCTTATTACTTTACACATGAGTTAATATGTTAAATTTTTGACGTTAAACAAAATTATAGTAATTTGTACTCCAGTTTAAGAAAAGATAGCTATTCACGAATCGCAATGTTTACGGAGACATGTCCCATGAAGTATATGCTGTACAATGATATAATTTTGGAGGTACAGTCAGTAGTGTATTTGGATACTGCGTGAAAAAGCTTTTACGAACAGAGTTAGTAGTAAAGAAATAATAAATAAAAATATTGAACTTCATGAGAATCGAAAATGTAGAGACAAACTTTTTCCTTTGATTATTTTGTGAACTGCGTCAGCGAGAAAAAGTAACTAAAAGGTTTGAAATTGTGTACGTGCACTCATTCTCAGGTAGGGCATGAATGTGGCTAATTTGCACGCCGTGGGCTTTGCTGTCTCACCAATACAAATAGATTCTGGCTTTAGTACTTAACTCAGTAAATATATTAAATACTGAAAATGAAATTTTTGTCTTTCCTGAAAGTCGTTAGGTTGGAAACTTGCCACTGGAAAGGCTTTTTTTTTTAGCTGTTTGGTAATACAGAACGTTACCTGTTTAGTAATCTAGACGGCCGTCACATTGGAGATTTGTAATTAAAACTGGATTAAAGTGCACTACTCCACGGAACAGCTTCATGGTCTAACAGAAGTGCCAACTGTCCCTGAACAAGGGCACTGTTCTGTCAGTAATTTTACTTTTAGTGTTAAAGCTACAATTTTTCTGTACAACCTAGAAACGCTTTCCTAACAATAAGTTTCGAATTATTGATGCTTTATACGACTTTTTACCATCTTTCACACAGTACGTTTTTGTGATTTTGTATCCTGGGATAAATCAACTATATTAAACATGACAAACTGCCTATTGGCTTCTGTCTCGAGTTCTTCGGCCGATGTTCATCTAATGATTTTTCTGACGTTTCGCCAGCACGAGTGGCTGGCATTGTCAAAACTTCACCCTCCATTGCCGGTGGTGAACTGGAGCCGAGCTCGCGGCCGCAGACTGTATGTACCTGGCAAAAGCATTTAGTACTGCATTGGCCTGACTCAGCGGCAGGCATAATGAAGACCGTTGGTCCTTTCCAGCGGAGACTGCAGCTGTGTCAGGCGGGCACTGGAACACCGCGTATCCAAATGACTGATGCGTTCCTACTACGTATTAGCGGAGCGGGAAACCGCTGCGGTCAAGGCAAACCACTCTCTGTAGACATCCAGTATCACAACCAATTCCTGAGGCGCTCCTGCACAGTTTTCCGAGCCGTACTGGGAATTCTGGCCCATCATACATGTCAGTGAAGTTCTGGTTAAGCGACTTCGAACTTCACTCACTAACCAGCTGCATGTCAATGTGGTAAAAACTGACTTTTTTGGCTAACCGTCATAAAACATAACATAAATAACGCTGCTATTACGCTACAGGGTCTTTCACATACTAAACAATTTTCAAATTGAGTGATAAAATTTGATTTTCATTTTTACAGTACTGTAGAACCGGTGAGTGCTGTGCAGACTGTTCGTAAACTTCGCGAGATCTTCGGGCGTAATAATACTCGTACAGCAAAAGTTCTGCGGATGATAAAGAAATTCGGGGAAACTGGGTCCATTGCAATCATAAAATCGCCTCGGTGAAACAGCACAGTTCGTACGGAACAAAATGTTGCGTTGGTGCAGGATCTGGAGAATTCCAGGATCTGGAGAATTTCAGTTCGCTGCTCCATTGCGATTTGTTACACAACAATATTCTACGAGCGCATGTCCACTACTTAATCCTGCATGGATTTACAGGGACCTGTGGTAGTAATCGAAGGACCACTCGCATCGATTCACGCCTGATGCCTTCTCCACAGCGATGACAATTTCCAGCTGAACAACTATCCGTGTGACTCGAGCTGCAGCAGCTTGAGGAGAATGACAGTGAACTCAAGACGTTTTGGCCGTCAAAGATGTGTGATCTGAATCCCATGGGATACATGTGAGATGCTACCGGACGCTAGACCACCGGCCGGTAATTGTTGGGAAGAAAGCACAGACCACATCTGAGGGTAGCAGAAGTGATGCACAAAACTATGTCCAACATCCATTTGTTGTAGAATCTTCGGACGTATTCAGAGCTCAAACATAGTGGGGCATCTCGAACAGACTGACCTCCCTCATTCCAACCAACATGGATCTCGAAACCACGGATAATATGGAACCGAACTCGTAATTTTCTCATATGACATCCTAAAAGTCGTTGATCATGTTAGTCAGGTAGACACAGTATTTCTCGATTTCCGTAAAGACTTTGACTCAGCACCACACCTACGCTTATTATCAAAAGTATGAACGTATGGAGTATCATACGAAATTTGCGAGTGAATTGAGGATTTCTCGGTAGGGAGGACGCAGCATGTTATCTTAAATGAAGGGTCATCGACAGATGTGGCAGTAACTTGGGGCCTCCCGCAGGGAAGTGTGTTCTGTCGTTTGCGTTCATGATTAATGATCTTGCGGACTACATCAGATTTGTAGTTATCTACAAATAAGTACAGTCTGAACAAAGGTGTACAAATATTCAGACAGACCTTAATAAGATTTCAAAGTGATGCAAAGATTGGCAACTTTGATTGGTGACTAGCTTTAAATGTTCGGAAATATAAAACTGTGCTTTTCACAAAACGAAAAAGCATAGTATCCTATGAATACGTATACTGTCAGTGAGTCACAGTAGGAATCTGTAAACTCATACAAATACTTGGGTGTAATTGTTTAGTATGGACGTGAAATGGAACAATCACACAGGTTCAGTCGTCAGTAAACCAGATAGCAGATTTCAGTTTATTGGTAGAATACTGGGAAATGCAATCAATCTACAAAGGAGATTGCTTACAAATCACTCATGCGACCCATCCTAGAATGTTACCGAAGTTTAAAGAACCTATACCAAGCAGCGCTAGCTGGGGATATTGAACGCATACAGAGAAGGGCAGCACGAATAGGCACATGTTTGTTCGACCTGCGGGAGACATTCACGGAGATGTTGAAAGAACTGAACTGGCAGACTCTTGAAGAGAGAGTCTACTAACAAAGCTTCAAATGATTCTAGGTATATACTTCAACCCTCTACGTATTCCAGAGGTTGACAATACTCCAAAATTTGTAAGGTTCTTTTACTTCGAACACGACCGGTTTCGGGCTCTTATACACCCATCTTCAGTTGTCGCAACTTGGTGCTATGACCCTAACGCGTACAAGACGCGATGTGTTACTTGCGAGCTATCGTGAGGACAAGATTAGATTAATTATAGCAGGCACGGAGGCAATTAAACAGTCATTTTTCCCACGATCCATATGTGAATAGAATGGGAAAAATGTCTGAGTAAATGGTAGAGTCAGACATACACTCTGCCATGCACTTCAGAGTGCTTCGAGTATCAATTTAGATGTAGAATTGGGAGCCTCTTGGGTAGACCTACCAAGGACATGTCGAAGCCATGTCACGTAAAACTGCTATTGGTTAGTTTTGCAAAGGAGCGCAAACAGACTGTTTAGTAGGTGGTCACAATGTTTTGACTTCGTATTGTCTAATGAATCAATCATATTCTTTAATTGCGTAGGATTCCGCGGCCGCCGGCCTTGTTGGCCGAGCGGTTCTAGGCGCTACATTCTGGAACCGCGCGACCGCTACGGTCGCAGGTTCGAATCCTGCCTCGGGTATGGATGTGTGTGATGTCCTTAGGTTAGTTAGGTTTAAGTAGTTCTAAGTTCTAGGTGACTGATGACCTCAGAAGTTAAGTCCCATAGTGCTCAGAGCTATTTGAACCATTTTTTTGAGCTTCCGCGGCCAGAGTCAGTTTTCTGGGTATGGTTACCCAGAAGAAGGCCGTTGCAACCGTGGCAGAAACGTTGGTTTTCTCCAGCAATAGTTTTATACACAATCACGCGGTACCATATCCAGAAAACTTTTATATCAATCACATTTTTTCTTTACGTGAAAACAGTGTTCCAATTCGGAACTCATGAGGAATCCAGTCTTTGACTTTGAAAAGACATTACTTGTAGTCAAATCGTTAAGATGTCGTTTATATATTACCTTTCCTAAAATTTTCGAGAATACTGTGCAAACTGAAACTGGACGGAAGCTGAAAGGAAGCGAACTGCCTTCGTGAAAAGAAACGCTTACTGCTTTTGTAAAAGTTCGTAAGAGCCAGCCTATCCGGAATTTTTACTCTGGAAGGCAGATTGACTGTAATCGACGTATTGTCTCGCTGGGTTCGCTCTTTGCGTTCGCGCGGCGGTGGGCGTGGAGATGGGGGGGGTAATTGCAGGGCGACGGCGCGCCGCGGACGACCGTGAAAAGGGCCCTCGGGCAGGAGCGGCATCGCCCAGAGAGAAACGCCGGCCGGCGCTTACGTAAGGCGGAGGTGCAGAGTGCAGAGTGCACAGCCTGCCGCAGCGACAAAGGACGCCGGAGGCTGCGTGAGCTGTCCGAGGGTACGTGGCGGCGGGTGCCGCGTCACCCACACCGCCGGAGCACTGTACACGCTGGAAGCCTTTCGCCAAAACTGCGAGAGCCTGTGGCGTCGCACGGAGTCCCACTCGAAGCCGCGGCCTAGAATCCACCCACGCTGCAGACGTCGTCACACGGGACGAGGCAGCTAACACTGACGTGGACACGGTCGGGACATCCGGCGTCACGAGATGTAGAGTCGTGGACAGTACGGTACGAGCTGGTTAATGCGATTTTCCGCTCTCATCACTCTCCAGCGGCAGTTGCGGCTTTATCTGGCTCGCAAATCACAGAATTTGTTTACGAAAATGGACTCGCGTAATATTTGGGTCAAATGGCTCTGAGCACTATGGGACTTAACATCTGAGGTCATCAGTCCCCTAGAACTTACAACTAATTAAACCTAACCAACCTAAGGATATCAGACACATCCATGCCCGAGGCAGGATTCGAACCTGCAACCGTAGCAGGCGCACGGTTCCGGACTGAAACGCGTAGAACCGCTCGGCCACGTAATATATCTGATTAGCTCTGTCAAAACCCACTCCATCGTGCATACACTAGTGTTGTTCTCGCTGAAGTATACATTAATAAAAACTTCAATATCCATGAACGTTTATTACGGCAAAAACGGATGATACGTGCCCATTCAGTAAGGACAGCAGCCTATAGTGGTTCGGTTGTTGTTGTGGTCTTCAGTCCTGAGACTGGTTTGATGCAGCTCTCCATGCTACTCTTTCCTATGCAAGCATCTTCATCTCCCAGCACCTACTGCAACCTACATCCTTCTGAATCTGCTTAGTGTATTCATCTCCCTCTACGATTTTTACGCTCCACGCTGCCCTCCAGTACTAGATTGGTTATCCCTTGATGCCTCAGAACATGTCCTACCAACCGATCCCTTCTTCTAGTCTAGTTGTGCCACAAATTTCTCTTCTCCCCAATTGTATTCAATACCTCCTCATTAGTTATGTGACCTACCCATTTAATCTTCAGCATTCCTCTGTAGCACCACATTTCGAAAGCTTCTATTCTCTTCTTGTCCAAACTATTTATCATCCATGTTTCACTTCCATACATGGCTACACTCCATACAAATACTTTCAGAAACGACTTCCTGACACTTAAATCTGTACTCGATGTTAATAAATTGCTCTTCTTCAGAAACGCTTTCCTTGCCATTGTCAGTCTACATTTTATATCCTCTCTACTTCGATCATCATCAGTTATTTTGCTCCCCAAATAGCAAAACTCCTTTACTACTTTAAGTGTCTCATTTCCTAAAATAATTCCCTCAGCATCACCCGACTTAATTCGACTACACTCCATTATCCTCGTTTTGCTTTTGTTGATGTTCATCTTATATCCTCCTTTCAAGACACTGTTCATTGTGTTCAACTGCTCTTCCAAGTCCTTTGCTGTCTCTGACAGAATTACAATGTCATCGGAGTACCTCAAAGTTTTTATTTCTTCTCCATGGATTTTAATACCTACTCCGAATTTTTCTTTTGTTTCCTTTACTGCTTGCTCAATATACAGATTGAATAGCATTGGGGAGAGGCTACAACCCTGTCTCGTTCCCTTCACAGCCACCGCTTCCCTTTCATGTCCCTCGACTCTTATAACTGCCATCTGGTTTCTGTACAAATTGTAAATAGCCTTTCGCTCCCTGTATTTTACCCCTGCCACCTTCAGAATTTGAAAGAGAGTATTCCAGTCAACATTGTCAAAAGCTTTCTCTAAGTCTACAAATGCTAGAAACGTAGGTTTGCCTTTCCTTAATCTACGAGGGTTATTCCAAAAGTAAGGTCCGATCGGTCGCGAAATGGAAACGACTATGAAAATCCGATAAAGCTTTGCACAGATGTGTTGGGTAGTGTCTCTAGTATAACCCCAGTTAGCATCACGTCGCACTTCTCATTTCTGAGCTCGCAGTGAGTGCGTAAAGATGTCTAGAAAATAGTGTCTGCCGCCAAGTACGAGGGCCTGGTGAGAAATTTCGCCTGAAGCTATGCAGCCAACATTACATAACTGTCGTGCTGTTTCGTCTTCACGACAATTCTCAGCCGCATTTTGCAGGGGCAATGAAGATGCTCCTGCATCGTTTTCAAATGGAAATGTTAGATTACCCACAATACAGTCCGCAATTGTCTCCCCCTGAGTTTCATCTCTGCTCACATGAACCGCTGTCTTTGAAGACAACATTTTGACACAGACAACGAGGTGTAGGCCAGCGTGGAGAATTGGCGGAAAGCACTGGCGGCTGCCTTCTATGATGAGGCTATTGAAAAGTTGGTACAACGCTATGACAAAAGTCTAAGTCAGAACGGCGACTACGTAGAGAAGTAGCTGAAAGGTGTAGCTAATTGTTACAAGTAAAACATTTCTGATGTTCACTGTGGTTTCAATTTGGCAATCAATCGGACCTTACTTTTCGAATAACCCTCGTATTTTCTAAGATAAGTCGTAGGGTCAGTATTGCCTCGCGTGTTCCAACATTTCTACTGAATCCAAACTGATCTTCCCCGAAGTCGGCTTGTACCAGTTTTTCCATTCATCTGTAAAGAATTCGCGTTAGTATTTTGCAGCAGTGATGTATTAAACTTATAGTTCGGTAATTTTGACATCTCTCAACACCTGCTTTCTTTGGGATTGGAATTATTATATTCTTCTTGAAGTCTGAGGGTATTTCGCCTGTCTCATACATCTTGCTCACCAGATGGTAGAGTTTTGTCAGGACTGGCTCTCCCAAGGCCGTCAGTAGTTCTGAAGGAATGTTGTCTACTGCCGGCTGTTGTGGCCGAGCGGTTCTAGGCGCTTCAGTCTGGAACCGTGCTGCTGCTACGGTCACAGGTTCGAATCCTGCCTCGGGCATGAATGTGTGTGATGTCCTTAGGTTAGTTAGGTTAAGTAGTTCTAAGTCTAGGGGACTGATGACCTCAGCTGTTGAGTTCCATAGTGCTTAGAGCCATTTGAACCATTTTTGTTGTCTATTCCCGGGTCCTCGTTTCGACTTAGGTCTTTCAGTGCTCTGTCAAACTCTTCACGCAGTATCATATCTCCCATTTCATCTTCATCCTCTTCCATTTCCATAATATTGACCTCAAGTACATCGCCCTTGTGTAGACCCTCTATATACTCCTTCCACCTTTCTGCTTTCCCTTCTTTGCTTAGAACTGGGTTTCCATCTGAGCTCTTGATATTCATACAAGTGGTTCTCTTTCCTCCAAAGACCTCTTTAATTTTCCTACTAGTTCTACGATAATGAATACAGGTCGAAACAATGAATTAAGATGTGTGCCATGTATTATGTCTCTGAAACATACAACTTAATATGATTGATGTATCACCTGTGCCTGAGGTTCAGGCAGGATTACGTCCTTAACGCGTGGTCCAGTGGGTGGATTCGATTCCCGGCCGTGTCGGGGATTTCCTCCACCCGGGGACTGGGTGTTTGTGTTGTCCTAATCATCTCATCATCATTTCAAACGTGACGAGACTGGAAATGGAAAGATTGGGAACTTGTACGGGTGCTGATGACTACGATGTTGAGCGCCCCACAAAAAAACATCATCATCATCATCACAGGCAGGATTTTCCCCATTTCGTTGAATCCTAAGGTGCTATTCCAATGTTGGAGAGCCTCCATGATAAGAAAGGGAGTATCAAGATGGAATGAGTTGTGAATGGGTTTGTATTTAGAAGGGAGAAGTAGTAGGGTAATCCATGTATTTGGCGTCCGCCTAGTGAGCAAGAGACCTGGCTTCGAGTGGTGGCCTCGGTACAAATTTTAATTCATTTCTTCGGCCTGAATTCATTATCTTCATAAATTTAGGACTAAATATATCTCTGCAACATATAACTTCATATGACTATTACAGAATTTCACAAAATCGAACAAACTCATTCCTGACAGAGAGCGCACTTGTCTTTATATAACATTCAGTATTACGGAAATTATTTCAATTGCCGGCCGCGGTGGCCGAGCGGTTCTAGGCGCTTCAGTCCGGAACCGCGCTACTGCTACGGTCGCAGGTTCGAATCCTGCCTCGATCATGGATGTGTCTGATGTCCTTAGGTCAGTTAGGTTTAAGTAGTTCTAAGTTCTAGGGGACTGATGACCTCCGTTTATAAATCCCATAGTGCTCAGAGCCATTTGAACCATTTCCATTAATAAGAAATACCCACAACCTATTACAAAACATGAAGGTGAAAATAATTTTGCTGAATATAGGAGAGAGCGAACCGGCTACTTACTGCTTCATAACGTAGCACCCTTACAAATTCTGCGATGAACAACCTTGTATATCATGTTACGCCATTCTGAAGGCTCCAGTAGCAAATATGTTAATAACTCCAATTAACTATAACAAATCCTACCAAGAACGACACGTTCTTGATCAATCTTAAAAACGCGTACTTTCATAACACGGGAACTATAATGCGACAGTTCTTTAACCAACAACGTGACGTTTCCCGTCATTCTGTTACAACAAATCGCACCAATAATGACGTGTCGTCGAGAAACGCTCAATGTTCTGGTACTTAGAAACAGCATATTTTCATAGGGTGTAAGTTATGAGATAAAATCCACCAAATATGGGCTTCAACTGAAAACGGTAAATAGAATATGGCGTCTAGCGATTTCTGTTTGTAACGTAGAGTGCGGTCTTGCTTGTTATTGGTTCTACTTTATGTGTCACGTTGCCGAAATATTGCTGCTGAGTTCATTTTGCATTTGTCGTGACGAAATGGCTCCTCAACGTGAAATAGCGGCAAATGACGACGTAAAACTTGTAGAGCGACACGTCGACGTTAGCTGTCTAGTCCTGTGTGACGATCGCTTTACCGCTATGCGGCCCACGAGGCAAGTTATGCGACCTATTGTTCCGCAGGTTTACTCGGAAACATTCACAGACGGGTTGAAAATAACTGTCTGCACTGCTGCGCTTCTAAAATAGAAAAATGTCGTCATTTTAACGTTGATCCTCGAGATGGGGTTAAAATTGCCTCTATCCTTTCTTTTTCTTGCATCATCAGTTTTCTGACTCGTTTGATGCACCCCTCCCGTCATGAATTTCTCTCCTGTGCCAAAGTCTTCATCCAAGAGTAGGACTTGCGCCCAGCGTTCTCTATTATTTTTATATATTGCAATTTCTGTCTTCCACTGCAGTTTTTACTCTCCAACAGCTTTCTTTAGAATAACACGGAAGCTATTCCCTCATGTCTTCACACATGTTCCATCATTATTTCGCTTTTCTCTAGTCAGTGTTCTCCATATATTCCGTTCAACGTCGATTCAGCGTAGAACTCATTTCTAATCAGTCCGCCTAATTTTCAGCATTCTTCTATAGCACCACATTTCAAACACTTCCGGTTCTCCCACAACGCTTCATTCTTTTACATTTCACGCTGTACGACAAAAAAAAAAGAAAAAAAACATTCCCAGAAATTACTTCCTCAAATTATGTCGATGTTCTTCTTCCATCTTCTATTGTTGGTAATTATGATGTTACAGGATTAACAGTTTATCCCCCTCTAGCGACTGTTATTGCTCACGGAGGAGCTTTAGTAGATACAGCTATTTTTCGTAACACTTAGCATCTCTTTCATCAATTCTAGGACTAGTAAATTTTATTACAACAGGTATTAATATACATTCATAAAGATACTAACAGACGTATTCGCCTGTGCTAGTCTGCTTTTCATGTACTAGTTTCGTCCATGTTATTTTGCTTCCATAGTATCAGTACCCCATCCACTTCAGGGTCACAAACTGTAATTGTATCGATGAACTCATTAACTTCTTCTTTCTTCGATCTACTCTCTGTC
Organism: Schistocerca piceifrons; assembly: GCF_021461385.2. Taxonomy (NCBI): domain Eukaryota; kingdom Metazoa; phylum Arthropoda; class Insecta; order Orthoptera; family Acrididae; genus Schistocerca; species Schistocerca piceifrons. The sequence continues at coordinate 242,383,954 of NC_060145.1, forward strand.
CATATTCTGTAATCATTAGACTGAGCCGCACGGCGTAGCCGTGCGGTCTAGGGGGTCTTGCCACGGTTCGCATGGCTCCCCACGTCGGAGGTACGAGTCCTCCCTCGGGCATCGGTGTATGTGTTGTCCTTAGCGTAAGTTACTTTAAGTTAAATTAAGTAGTGTGTAAGCCTAGGGACTGATGACCACAGCAGTTTGGTCGCATAGGAACTTACCACCACAATTACACTGTTTATTCCATTGAACAGATCCTGTAATCCTTCTTCACTCTCACTGAGGATAGCAATGTCATCAGCGAATCTTATCATTGGTATCGTTTCACGAGTTTGAATCCCACTCTTGAAACTATTTCCATTATTGCTTCTTCGATGAACAGGGTGAACATTGTGGGGCGAAAGACTGCAGTCATGTCTTACACACTTTTCAAACCAGGCGCTTCATTTTTGGTATTCCGTTCTGATTGTCCCCCCAAGGTTTTTGTACTTATTGTGTATTTCCAGTCTTTCTCTGTAGTTTACAAATATTTTTATCAGAATTTGGACGCCTTGCACCATCTTAAATTCTATGAATGTGTCTTGAGTTTTCTTCAATCTTTCTTCCATTATCAAGTGCAGTGGTAGGACTACCTCCCTCGTGCATCTACCTTTCCTAATAGCAAACTGATCCTATCTAACAGATCCGCAGTTTTCTTTTCCATTCTTCTGTATATTATTCTTGACAGCAGCTGGGATGCATGAGCTGTTAAGCTGATTGTGCAATAATTCTCGCACTTATCTGCCCTTGCTATCTTCGGAACTGTGTGGATGATATTTTTCCGAAAGTCTGACGGTACGTCACCAGTCTCATAGAGTTTACACACGAACTTGAGAAGTCCTTCGGTTGCCACTCCTCCCCAATGATTTTAGCAATTCCGGTAGAATGTTATCAAACCCTTCTGCCTTATTTAATCTCAAGTTATTCACAGCTTCTTTAAAAATGTGATTAATACTGGATCCCCTATGTCTTCATATCGACTCCAGTTTCTTCTTCTACCACGTCCACAAGCAAGTTCTCCCACTCATAAAGGCCTTCATTGTACTCTTCCCACCTATCCGCTCTCTCCTCTGCGTTTAATTGTGGAACTGCCGGTTCACTTTTAATGTTACCATCCACACTTTCAATTTCACCGAACGTTGTTTCGATTTTTCTATATGCTGAGTCAGTCCTCCCAACAATAATTTCTTTTTCGAATTCTTCATATCTCTCTTGCAGCCATTTCTTCTTGGCTGCCAGGCTATTCCTATTCATTTCATTCCTAAGTCATTTATATTGCTGTATTTCTTTCACTGAACTTTTTTATACTTCCTTCTTTCATCGATCAATTGAAGTATTTCTTCTGTTACCTGTATGAGCCGTGTGGCCATGTCGATACCTCATACCCGGCGAACTTGAGCGCCACCTTTCAGCATCTGGGGTGCTAACGCTCTCTGGTGGAGGGACGGTGGAGGGGACAGTCAGGTGGAGGTTGGTGTGGAGTCTTGGAGAGGAAGGCGCAAGAGACACACCATACTGTTTTTGAATTGGCATGACCACCTTACGCGGTATGCACATCTTCCAGCAGCGGGCCCCGTGCGGTGGCGCTGTTGGTATGGAGCTCTGCGGCAGTGGGTGCGCTTGCCAGCTCTCTGTTGAGTAGTTTGAGCTCGCCCGGCTTGCTTGGCATGCTTGGTAAAATACAGTGCTTGGGATCTGCCGCTATCTGTTTTAATGGTGAGTGTTATTTGACAATTCTGTGGTAGTCATTTGTTCTGGTCGCTGACTCTAGTATATGCCGCACCGGTTTAGTGATTATTGGCTCCTTGGTGATCACCTTTCCGCCACCCATTTTGCAGCCCTGCTTTGTCTGTTTCTGAACTTTCGTCACGTGTTCTCAATCCTCTCCCTCGTAGGCAAACTACTGGATTTATTGTGGTTAATTCTTCTTAAACCAGAAAGACAAATACCACCGAGAGATCAGTCTAAGTTAAAATCTTTTAGTGTTAATTCTTTTAAAGTGTCTTGCGACCCATATGTTTTGTTTTATTTTAACTGTTCAGCTTTCGTTTATCAAGGAGGGAGCTTCTTTTGGTAGTAGTAGCAACCATTGCACGGAAGCATTAGTGATTTGTAATTCTTGTCAAGGTTTACCTAATAGTTGTCTGAGTGATCCTTCGGATGTACTGAAATGCTTGTTGCGTTTTAGCATGTTTAACTCAAATTTTCTAGCCGAGCATTTGTTCACGGTTGAGCTAACTGCTAGCAGGTGCGTTGCACCCTGAAAACAGACCTTACATATTGGGCACACTTGATTAACTTTAAAATGAAATTTTTTGGAGATTAATGTTTGTGTTTTGAAGCTGTTAAATTTATAGTGTCGGCCTCTGCTCTAGCCTTGAGTATAGTGTTTTTCTGAAAGGGACCAATGAACTACTGTGTTATCCCTGCTTTATTTAAGAGAGGTGTTACGTATGTTGTAGTTGAACCAGTGTTAACTTCAAGCGTTGTGCCACGAATCGGGTGCCCGAGGTCTACCCCGGAGTATAATGTGCGGTCCGCGATCTTTCGCACTGATCTCACACCGAGTCAGTTCCTCATAACTTAAGCCGTCGGCACACGGAACGGGCATCCGAACGTTGAGCGTGCCGAGTTTCTGACGTCATAGCGGGGAATAGCACGTTCGGGAGTCTTTCCGAACGTGCAGAGCAATAACTGGCATGTCAGATATTCTGAGCATGCGTCTGAGCGTTGACCAATGAGATGGGACAACGCCACCTACGTCACACGCACGCCGTCTCCCTTCAGTAGAGTTGTGAGGCGCCATATTGGCATTCATTTCAAGCCTATATGTATATATGCCGTTTCTGACCACCAGCAAATTGAGAATCACTGGACAACTCGTTGTTAACTGTATGATTCGTTCCAATAAAATAATGAGAAACATCATATTCGTGGCCAAAGAATTATTTTAACTTGCTCATTATGAGAGTATGCTATTTGAAGGCAGCGACACACTGTAGGTCCTCCCAAAGCGCATTGCTCTTGGTACAATTTGTTATCATTAAATTTCAATCAAGGTTTTCAGCAAGGGGTAACATAATATGATTAGCGTAATGAGCAGCGTCACTGTCCTGTATTGAGTTGTTTGTGGGGGCGGTGGTTCGCGTCTTGACACTTCCAAAATGTTTTTCCTAACGTTCACGTTTTTATTAGGTTCTGATACTTTACTATTAGTTTAATATAAGTATATACTATAATATTTGATGTTATGTAAATATAAGTTCACCTTTTTTTTAGGGGTGACTTTTTTCGTTTGGCTTAATCTACAGGGCAGCTTGCGCTACTTGTATAAAGATATTTTGCATCCTTTTCTTTTACGCTTCGTAATTCACAAATTGCAAAGATTCTGCTACTGGGTAGGAACAGTGATCAAGCAAGACTGACTTTGGGGTTTACTAAAATGTGGAAATGATGAAATAATGTTTATCTTATGCGGCTTTTATAAGCCTCTGTCCTTACTGATTGGACATGGTACTTTCCTTTTCGTGGACGATGGAGGAAAATTGCGTTTTAATAGAGCTAACGTGGGAATTTTATACGCGCCCCTTGAGTAAAGAGTGTGATTTACGAACTAGAAACATCCCTCAACTGCCGCTGGAGTGCGTTGCGATCGGCTTATTCCACGTTGGGGACCACGTACCGTATGCACAAGTCGCATCGTTCCTGAGCGTTCAGCAGCACGTTGAACTTGGCACACTCAACGTTAACGTTCGACAGCACGGTCCGTGTGCCGACGGCTTTATTGCGGTCTACAGAACCTCTTTCAATAAATTACTTTGCTTGAATTTTTTTAACTATAAATAGAATGTACATATTTCACTCTTTCGTAAGAAAACATTTAATGCGTGAAGCGAGTAAACAGCTCTTGTAATACTTTGGAACAAAACGCAGATTTGGTTTAATGTGAATGAGCGTTGTTCTAGAGCTGCACTATTTTATTAAGAAAACGTGTAATGCCTAAAATTAGAAAACTACTTCTTGTGAAACTTTTGGAACATAATGCAAATTGTTTTCTTGAAGTAAATGAGCCTTGTTGTAAAGCTGCACTGTTTTAGTAAGAAAAGATGTAATGCCTGAAATTGGCAAACAGCTTGTTATAGTACTTGTGGAACATAATGTAAAATTGAACCTTATCTAATGTTGAAAAGTTTTAGTATCAAGAAAATTAATTCTTGTAGCAATAATTATTTATTGTCAAAAGAAAACAGCTTATGAAAATTTGTAATATATTGGTTTTTAATATGCAGTAATAACTTTGTGAAGGTATTCTTTTAAAGAAATAAACTATATTGAATTTGTTACCCAGTCCTTCCACTACGACCTCTCATTAATTAACTTCCTTGTTAAGGCTGTATCATCACGTTTTCTTACAATTACAGTCTTTCATTATACATATATATATGCGAGAAAAATATATAAATGAAACTTCCTGGCAGATTAAAACTGTGTGCCCGACCGAGATTCGAACTCGGGACCTTTGCCTTTCGCGGGCAAGTGCTCTACCATTCTCTCATTCTGAAAATATATAAATGTTTTATTTTTCTTACTTATGCATCTGGCTGATTGTGAATGAGCGGTCCTTGTCGAGATATGGCCGCTTACCACTTGAAGAGCCACCACTTCTGACATTACTTGCTTCTTATTTCGTTGTAGAATAACATGATGTAACTTGTGAGGTTCCGCCTTATATAGTCAATGAGGACGGAGTGAAGGGGTGAGTAAGTGCCCACCAGCACCCAACACGGGGTCTCTGGTTCGATTTCCGGCCGGGTCGGGGATTTTATCCGCCTGGGGACTGGGTGCTTGTGTTGTCCTCATCATCTCATCATCATTTGGGTAGTGGCGAGACTGGAAATGGAAAGATTGGAACTCATACGGGAGCTGATGACCACAACGTTGAGCACCCCACAAACCGGCTTCATCATCACCAGCACACAACACCAGCAGTGTCCCATTTGTGAGGCTGCAAGAGATAGAGTGCACCTGTTGCGGTGGTCCTATGCATGAGGCTAAAAGAAAATCAGGTCGCCTATTGATTCTACTGCCATCCAAAATCTTATGGTTACATAAAAGGGAAATGGATCTTGACCCTCAATAAATTCTGCCCAAGGTATACTTTGGAGAGATGACATTGCATGGCGAGTAGTAATGCCATGCATATCCTGGCCCAGAGTTTCAGTTTCTGCCGCTGCTTGGCACGACAGTTGGGGCGTTGTAGTCGCTTTTGGTGGGAAATTTAAAAAATCCAAAGTGGCTGGCGGTGGAAAATTAAAAAAATGGCGGGAAATTCAAATAAGAAAATTGTGCTGCACATAAAATGGCGAGAAATTTAAAAAAAAATGGAGGTAAATTTAAAAATGGAAAGATGGTGGATCGCAGGTAATTCAAGAAAATCAAAGATGGCGTAGTTGGGAAATAAAAAAAAAATTAGTAGGAAATTTAAAGAAACCAACTAGCTCAACTGTGCTTTATGCTCCAACCCCCTCTCATCATTAAAAAAAGGTGTTCTGTTAATGGAAAATTAAACACACTCTCCCTCTCCCCTCTCCGCTGCCCTCCTTATCTCCAACTAATCAGAGTGCAGCATCCCTTATATCCAGGATAGTATTAAAGGTACAAGATGATGGAAACAGAGGAGCTGTGTGGTTTATATACCCTCCTCCCTCTCCTCTTTCCAACCAATTACAACATAGAACAAAAACTATGTCAAATTACTTTATTTCCGACGTACACATCATGTCATACCCCCTCTCCCTTTCTCCCCCTCCTTATCTGCAGTCAATCAAAAAGAGAGAAAGAGACCAGTAGTGGACTTAGCCACTCTTCCTTCCCTTTTTTACAACCAGACTGCCAGATATGTAGTAAAAATTATGTAACCTCCACTCGAATGTTAAAGATATTCGTTATTTCCTTGGAAGTCAAAGATATGCATTGTTTCTGGCATAAAAGTGGTGTCATCATACATAATTTACGTTCAGCGCAATTGCATATTTTATAATCCTCTCCTCTTTCTTCCAGCCAATCATTGCACGGTATTAAAAATCGAAGATGATTGGAACAGACCAATTGTGTGCCTTAAACCTCAGACCCCCTACAGCAAAAACTAACGGTAAACACTAAACCCATTATGGCATATGCTAAATGTAAACACTATACGGTAAATACTAAATGGTAAATGCTAAACACTAAATGCTGAATGCCGAATGCTAAACTGTAAACAATAAATGCTACTAAATGCTACATAGCAAATACTAAATGCTAAACGCTAAATGGTAAACCATAAATGGTAAACGATAAATGTTAAATGCTAAACGGTAAATGCTACTTGCCTAACCTTAAATGGTAAATGCCTAATGCTAAATGTTTAACAGTATACGCCAAATGCCTAATGGTAAATTGATATGCGTGGGGAAGGGGGGGGGGGGGGGAGGTAGAGGGGACCGTCTGACTCACGTCCTGGGGGCTTCTAAATCTTGAGGGCTTGAGGTCTGGAGGCCCCCGGGAACAGACCATTTTCAGTCGCAAACAAGACCAAAAGCGTAAACAAGAGTCAATTTTGAGTTCGACGCCTCACATGTAAGCAAAATATAAACATATTGTCATATTATTACCTATCATCAGGTCGTGGCAATTGTCAATGGAAGTGTTCAGAATTTTTAGAATTTTGTAAAACGTTGCACATGAAACTCAAAGAGTGTAGAATGATAACCAGTTGTCTGCTAGATGAAATTATTCTACACATACATTTTTTGATAACTGTGCCATCTCCACAGGTGTACTACACGTAGTGAAGAGCTTACTAGAGTTTTATAACTTTTTACCTAAAGCATTACATTCTAAATACTACTTTTTCAAAGGTTATACGTAATTGAAGGGCTTATTTCAATAGTGGTACAAGTCCATTTTTGTTCATTCTGAGATACAGAGCCCTAAAGTTAAATGAGCACTAAAAAATCTGCAGTTGAGATACTTGAATATTTCTGGTATATCAACTGCAGATTTTTCAGCGCTCATTTAACTTTAGGACTCTGTATCTCAGAATGAACAAAAATGGACTTGTACCACTACTGAAATAAGCCCTTCAATTATTAACTGGTTTATTTAATGAACGTGAAAATCCAACTAGACAGACTATAGGATATGTCAAGAGACATTCGGCAGCAGCTGGAAAAAGATGCGCTAGATACTGCTTAAGGCTATGACAGCGCCGCGTCAATATCAGCTGTGCATGCAGGAGTACTACGGAAGATTCGAGAACTCAGTCCAAAAGCTCTATTCAATTCGTTTGCTAATCATTTCTTAAACCTTTGTGACGTTCATGCATTCTCATGTCTTCCCTCTCGTGTCACCTGTTTTGGAACTGTAGTTCTATTCATTCTTCTCATCTTCTGCATGAAAGTACGAATTAGTTGAAAGAAAACCAGAAAAAAGTTTGAATCGGTGGTCTAATACTCGCTGGATTGTTCATTACAATCCATTTAAAGTAGTAAGGAAACGTGGAAACAACTGTGCGGACTTTGGAAGATACGCAAGATCCATCCATGGCTTGGTGCTAGGTGTGCAACAAGCTTGCTCCTTCCAGTAACACGTGACCTAATTCAGCTTTTCGCCCATGATAGTAGAGGAAGAAAACGTGGTCCGAAAATTTATATAGTCTCCAAAAATGATTCTGGATAAAGGGCTTGCCAAACTGAAAACTCTGAATGAGTTTTTAGTGAAGGAATTAACTACAGTTATGGACAGTGCTGTTACTTTTGGCACTAAAAGTGCTGTGATATGGACATTAACATTCACCAATGAGGAAGGGGGAGGGTAAATAAAACAATGCCGGGTGAACTAGGTGATAGTGCTGGATTATCGATTCAAGAAGAATTTCGTCGATTAGTGTTCGAAAGCATTGACCGTTTTATTTAAGAACTGTCACGACAACATACTGCCATGAAAGAACCTGATAGAAAATTACGATCCGACTGATATGGGGCACTTGCTGCAAGAAATAAAAAAGTTACTGTAGGCATCTACTTGCAGCCAATACGAGTGTGGATTTTGCTGCTAGATGGACAGCCCAAGAAATCCTTTAATATGTAATTAAATGACTTCAGTGATTCATTACCCTATGCATTGTTTATAATCCGATACTCGTCGTCCATCTATGTCTCAGTCGTATAAACTGAAACTAATAAAAAATTATGTTTTCTCTGCAGTGAATTAAGAAGTACTAGCCAACCTGCCCATTTTGTCAGCTGAAAGAAAAGTTTCAAACGAAATAAATAACAATGTTATCGACAATTTCAGTAAAATAAAATCAATATGAAATACTAGCTCATACCAAGGCTACAAAGCAACTAATATAATTATAGAAGTTTTGTTTCCAGACACATAAAACAAAAGATAATTTTCTTATTATATTCTTCATTATTTCTTTGTACTCTACCTGATGGTTGCTGCGCTAAATGCCGATTCGTGTTCTAAGTTTCTTACCTATTTCTTTAAGTGTATATAGCACAGTTACTAGAGCATAACGCACATACTTTAAACTATTGTTTATTTTGCAGTGTTACATCTATATTATTGGCTTTTTACAAAATGTACACTACAAATACATCAATTTCTAAACAGACTGGGGGCCTCAATTACGTTCGACATCTCGGGCTTCCGACAGGCTGAGTCTACCACTGTAGTAAACGCTGAAAGGTAAACACAGTTATGAGTAATTTTGGTTTAATCAGCTTCTTATTCCGGAACAGGGACTGTTCTATATAATTATTACAATTGTACGTATCGTAAACTTCGAACACAGCGTAGTACTCGGAATTGGTAAAATACTCTATGTTATTCTCAGTTTCAGAACATAATGCAGCTGTGGCTAACGCTGGATACAAAAAATAAATAAATCTCACCAGGTTTTGTCAGAGCAGAAGAAGGTGCGAGTACTTCAACTTCCCATCATACTTGGTGAGTAACATTGTAAAATAACAATTTTTATACACTCTGTTACCATTAGTTAACAGAGATATTAATGAGGCATTATTTTCTATTTCAGACCATAATACAGCTGTGCCCAAAAATATTGTCATGTTTTGGCAGAAGAGAGGAAGATGTGGTTCAAGGAGCGTGCACTTTCACTTCCCATCAGACCTGCTTCTCAGAGATTGGGGCAACTATTCAGAAAGTAGACAGAGAAAGACATCAAGAAACACTGTATTTATGAAAGCAGAAGACAGAGATGAAGAAGTGGATGGCTACGATGAGGAAAATGATGATGATTACGATGGGTAAGAAGAAGAAGAAGAAGTAGGAGAAGAGGAGGAAGAAGATGATGATGACGCTCACGACTGGAAGACGGTTTTCAACAATTCGATAGCAGATATCAACACAAATTAACTGGTAGAGTGATCACTGTTCTTGTTGGCTTTAGAAGCTGTGCCTGATAATTCACATGATAATGAAATATTATTTATCGAAATGGAACTTCGAGAAGTATCGATTATCGTCTGAAATTGGAGGGAAAAATAAAGTGAAGTTGCGTATGAGAAACTAGAATCGGTAGGGTGATGGGTGGGAAAGCGTGTAAATTTGACAATGCTGACGAACGTAAAACGTATCTACAAGGAGAAATGGGAATACTACTCTTTTCGAGCAAACACAATGCTTTTTGCGTTAAATGTGCACCTTCCGTTTCCTCTTCAAAAACAACATAGTATTTGGAATCGGTAAATCAGTCTTCCTTTAGCGATTTTGTTAGCCGCTCACTCACTTCTGTAAAAGCTTTTAGATCGCCAGCCATTTTATATGTGTGAGCCTGGTACGGTTACAAATAAAACAACAGTCTTCTTTTAGAGATTTAAACATCTCTTATTCTTCCAAAGCAAGTTACTTTGTGAATAGAAACTGACGGATGCTGTCGCCTTTTCTCCAATGGCAACAGACTCTTCAAGCTCATTAACAAGGAATCATTGTTTTCATGTATTACAGAAAGTAATCGACAAGCAAAATGTATAGAATCTTACTGCCAGCAGTGCCTGTCCTACTTACATTTTTTGCGAAGATAATGACTGCGACTTTGACTCTCTAAAGGTTCAGCATAAACGGAAAGGATCCTGGAGAGTTTTTATCAGCTTTTATAATACGCCTACCTGCTGAAACAGCAGGCATAAACGTGATTAGAAGGCATTAGTCAGCAAGCTTTTTCGTATTTTACAACACTAATTTCCCAAGGAATGGGGACCCCTGCTTAAGATATTCCCATAAACACAATCTCTATAACCTTGCTGACGTGTGTGTTTTGGAGGAGAAAACAATTAAGAAGACAGACCATGATTCTCCGCAAAACAGCATAGCGTTAAACAAGAAATTGTGGTAAAAATACTTTTTTTGACGACTGCACGTTGATAGTTAAAATGATAGTGCCCATATCTTAGGAACGATGGTGTCTGAGCTCTCTCAGCAGTTGCTACGGCCTTGGGAGAGACAAAGCTGTCTCGCATATGGCTGTTTTGTGTGCTTATCATCTCACGCTATACAGTGTAGGTATAAAAGTGTCTCCTTTATTGGACTAATATTGTCAGTCCTTCGGCAGAAGGGATTAAGATTTCTCGCCCGTAATCCAGTGTGTGCCTTTAATCCAAATCAAAAAGTAATTGGACTGTTTACAAATGAACAGTTTTTGTGAGTGTCTCACAATCGACAGAATGGCACCGTACGCAATTTCCACTTTTTTACTCCAGTTTCTTTAACAGGAATCGTAAACCTTTATGCAATAATCAATGCTCCTCTCTTCATGAGATATTCTTGGCTATCGCTTTGAATTGATTCATTTTACAGCAAATTACTCTAACAAAACAAAATTGTAGCACTGTAAATGTTAATGCATGACGTGGCGACCACTTTCCTTTATGATGGCTTGTATTCTGTTGGGATTACTTTTAATGAGACTTCTGAATGTCTGTGGAGAAAAGGCACCCCATTCACCCGCAATATCCAAAGCAGCAATGTTGAACGGTCAGCTCTGGAATGAAGACAGCCTTCTAACACATCCTACAAGTATTCCATCGATTTCAGGCCGGCACTCGAGGTAGGCCAGTCCTTTTCGTGAATATTGTTGTTCAGAAATCATTGTTTCAAAGATGGTATTTTATGTATGGGTGCATTATAACATTGAAATAGAATATTCATTGTCTCCGAACTGCCCCTCTACAGAAAGCAATATACAATACTGTATAAAGTCTTCGTATCCTGCATTCGTAACTCCAATAAAGGAACCAAGCCTTAACCCCGAAAACAGCCACGACTTTATACTTTAATCACCTACGTACCTCACTGACGACGTGTAGCGTACTCCAATCCAAATTACTCGTCTCTAGCTGTCCATTGTCCAATGACAACAATCTTTACACCACCTAAAGCGCTGCTTAGAGTTGACTGCAGAAATGTGACAACCATTTCACTCTTTTCTAATTTTATTTATATATTTTTTCGATTTTTGCAGTGGCGCGTAAAGAAAATGGGCAACGCTTGGTTTGATTCAACAACTATGTGATGCAAAAAAGTAAGGCTTGCCTAGATACTGGGTATTATAAATAGTATGTGAGAACTGACCTGCGCTGGAACTGTTACTCGCTTAACGTCCAAACAACAACTGACAAAAGTAGCTTACACTATGCGTGTTAAATACATGTCATTGCACTCATCACCATCGTTAACGACAGGGTGGGCAACAATATTTTCCAAAATACGCTGATAGCATACAGTAGCATACAAAATGAATACTACCAGGACAACGCTTTGGATCATTACCCAGAACGCAATGTTTTTTCAACAACTGTGCTTTGCAAAAAGTACAGCTTATCTTGATGTGTACAATCAGCAGTATCAGACAATTGATCTGTGTTACACTTTCAATTGCTTAAGATCCAAACAACAACTGACAAAGATAACTCACACTATGTCTCCTATATGGAGTTGCGCTCATCATCATGGGCAAAAATATTTTTTCAAATACGCTTTCTTACACGGTGGTATCATTGTCTCTCTTGGATTTTATGTGGTTTGTAAATAAAAACTGAAGCTTCACCATGATGCATTTTTTTTTCAAGGTATAGTGTATGCATATGTGGGCTCTGATTCGCAATAAATTTTGCTGAATCTACTTCAGACTTTGTTCTTGGAATCCTGACACTGATTCACATGGCATTTCTGGGGTGGGAGGGTGGTGGGAGAATCCCTCCTAATTTTTTTCTGAGTAAGCTTCGCCCTTCTTGCGATAATAGAAGTAAATATTAATATTTTAAAAACTGTTTTGAGTCTGTTATTTGCTAAAAATTCAACCCCCCCTGCTTCTAGATAGACAAGCTGGGGTTTTTGTAGTCGGGGGAACATGTCTCTTTTTCTCGCAATTCGATTGAACGAAAGACTAGCGTTAAATGTCAGACTTTGGCATTGCTGCAAAAAAAGCAAGCTGAAGCTCTTGAATCTGCCCTGGAAAGAGCATTTAGGTCTGTTTCTAAAGTACTGGAAGATAAAGAACTATTTTGACAGGAGAATGAGACATACCTAGATGAAGGAATTGTTCTAAAATATTTATGAAAGCAAAAGACGAAGAAGAAGAAGAAGAAGAAGAAGAAGATAATAATGGTGATGGAGACGAAGTAGAGTCCTGAGCGAAAATTATGCCGGAGACATGGGGTAGAGTAGCAATATCATCTTTTAATAAACCAGTAGAAAAAAGTGTGATACAGTATATGACACCAGATTGGAACCAACAGCAAGTGTGTGGATGAGAGACAGAACAAGAATGTAAGGTATATTTGTGTAAGAAGTACAGATAAATGTGTTTGTAAATAATGCGTAACTTTTACCTTGGAATCATTTCAATATTATACCTGAGGTATGCCTGTGTCGGCAACGACATGTAGCTACTAACATGGTCTGTTATTTTAAAACCCTTGTTTTACTGATGTGGCAAGTCCTTGGTTCTAGACGTCTTAATTTTTACATGTTGACATACAGACCGTTGCCGATAAATGTCATGTGGAGACAGCTTCACTGACTGATTGCTAATGTGAAGTTTGTTGGTCCTTCTGAGGAAGACTGGCGTAAATCCGTAGAAACCATGGTAAAGGTTATTTCAAAACCACCATTTATTGCAACTGGTTGGCTTCCTATTATACCAGCTATTCTGTAACTGTTGCTATAGTGCAGCCATGTTCTAAACATTCACTGCCATTTCGATTTCATTAATGCAGATACAACAGTGAAATCTATATTGTCTAACGGAAATTGCAAGTAACTACCGTTTGCGATAGACGACACCGTAAAAAGTATGGGTGACGATGTAGAATGCGCATTAAATTCACGTATCTCCGCAGAATAAACTGTGAAAGTTTGCTGTGAAAATTTATATAAAGTAAAATAGTTTTTGTAGATTGTTTGTTATTCTTTTTATTCCTCAATAATATATTAAAAATTAATAAGGTAATGTTGATACAGTTTTGTGTGTGTGTGTGTGTGTGTGTGTCTGTGTGTGATACTTTGTATGACAGACAGAATAAAAATGTAAGTCATTTTTGTGTAAGAAGTAGAGACATATGTGTTTATTTATAAGTCATGAGTAACTTTTATATGGGAATCATTTTAATATTATACCTGAGGTATGCTTGAGTCACAATCAATTTTGAGATTCACGGAAATAACATAACTTGACACCATTTTTGTGCACCATACATTTTTGTAGCGATTTGTGATCATACTTGCTTACTGAAATAGCGTTTAGTATTTACTGTTAAGCATTTAGTGTTTACCATTTAGCTTTTACCGTTTAGCTTTTACCATTAGTCATTTAGTGTTTACTGTTTAGCGTTTAGTATTTCTTGTTAATCGTATCGTGTTTACCATTTAGCTTTTACTGATTACTGTTTAGCATTAGCATTTAGTGTTTACAGTTTGCCGTTTAGTGTTAAGCATTTTACGTTTACCATCTAGCATTTACCATTACATGTTTAATGCTTACTCCTTAGGGTTTAGCAATTACTGTTCAGTGTTGACCGTTTAGCGTTTACCATTTTGCGTGTACTGTTAGGCGTTTAGCATTTACCGTACAGCGTATACCATTTACTGTTTACCATTTAGCATTACCGTTATGCGTTTAGTGTTTGCAGTATTTCTGGAAAAGAGAAGAGGGATCATAGAGAACACAGTTGCACTGTATGTATATTACATGACACCAATTTTATCCAAGAATAACGCATATGTTTGGATTTTAAAGAAATAATGAGTATATTTGGCTTTCAATTTGAGGTTACATAGTGTTTATGTATGCATGGTACATCATTCAAATACTACACTCTGATAGAAAAAGAAGAGACGAAGGCTTCGATAGAAAGCTTGCAATTGGTCTGTTTCTGTCATCTTGATTGATTAAAGATAAGGAGAAAAAGGGTCGACACTTGATGTGTACCTTTGAAACAATGCAATTGACAGCATTTTTACAGTATGCTCTGATTGGTTGGAGATAGAGATGATGAGCGTGGGGTAAAAAGCACGACTGACCTAGTTTGATTTTGTAAGAAAAATCGCTCATTTCTTTTTAATTTCCGAAAAACACCATCTTTAATTTTCTTGATTTTTTTTCCGGCTTCTGCAATGTTTAATTTTCCTTAACTTTCCCCCACTCCAAATTCTTTAAAATTTCCCACTATTTTATACACAGTGCAACTGGCCCATTTTGAATTTAATGACAATATTTTGAATTTCCCAATGTCCACCATGTTTCATTTTTGAATTTTCCGTCAGAAAGGGACTATAGCACCATGACTATAGTGTCATAGTGTCACATTGTGGAGGTGTGGGCCAGGACATTAGAGATAAATGTTCAGCCAGCACAGCCACACAGCAAAGAGATCTGTCACAATCACTCCAGCGTATCTTTAGGAGAAGTAAATCTTGACATAATAAACTGGTGCAGTTTTGATGAGAGGGGGGGGGAGGGGGGAGATGTACCGAATGTCGCTACCCCCTGCCACGAGATTGCCATGAATGGCGGTGTGGAGAGTGGCGTTGAAATGTGGTGTGCATGCTGTGGCTGTGTGCCTGCATGAGGAGCTTACAACCGTTTGCTGCCCATGTGCAACAAGGCTCAAAATTACTTGAGCATGTGCTCCACATGTGGTGAGGCTGATAATTGTTTACAACAATATGAAAGCCTGTACGACTGCTGGCAGTTCTCATGGTGAGTCCTGCAATGAAAACACTGAAATTGTTAACCACTTGGGCACTGTAAGGTGCACAACTGTTAATAATAAAATTGCTATGATCAAAATTGGATTTTAAGACACAATTAGCCAAGAACTCCTTTGTTTGATCTTGAGTGCCCCTGGTGTAGGAGAGGGATGAGGATTGGATTACAGGGACCATGGAGAAGCCCAATTATTTCTGCATTCTATACTTAGTACAAATGATTTGGCAATGACGCAGGCAGTGGCCCTTTGAGGGGAGGGGAGTCAAGTTACACGAAATTTGGCAACCATGTCGGCTGCACCAGCCTCAAGGGTCCTCAGGGTGGAGGTGTGAACTCGATCTTGAGGGGGAATGGAGAAGGTGGGAAATTAGAAACAGCACAGCCAGCACCAGAACCAGAAATCCGAAGCATGCCAGTAAGAATTCAGGCAGAACACAAACCACATCTTGTCTGAGTGCATAAACAGAAGTCAGTCAGATAAACGGTAGAATCTAACAATAAGACATTAGCATTGGTCAACTAAGGGTCTGTGTTTTGCTTGTCAGATACGTTACCTTAAAGCGCATCAGATATCGTGAAATCACTCCCATGTGACATGACGCATTCCACTGAGCAGTGCACATGCTCTGATCTCAGTGATGGCTACTGGCTACCCATACTGCTGGTATAGCAACATGGCATGACAAACCTACAGTGCAGGCACCTGGAAAAAAACCTTTCTTTTTAGGAATATACAATCATGGGATGAGAAAATCACATAAATTGCCTGTTCGTTATTATTTTGGTGTACTGTAAGTGAATTTAGTACTTGAAAGACATCATAAAAATAACACATTAAACAAATTAATGATTCATGCACAACATGTTTCGATTTCCAGATCGTCTTCAGGTATCTTACGGTTACCTGTAAAAGATTATTGCATCTATAACTACGGAAAACGTAAATACCGAATATAGGAAAATTAGAGAAACCTTCAGGGAAAAGAGGAGCTGCAGCATGAATATCAAGACTCAGATGGCAACATAGTAGTAAGCAAAGAAGGGAAGGTGGAAGGAATATAGAGAGGGACTATGCAAAGGAAACTATATTGAAGACTATGTTATTGAAGGTGGAGAGGAAGCATTTGAAGATGAGATCCGGGATCTGATACTGCAAGAATGATATAACACAATAGTGAAAGAGCTGTCGAAAAAAGGCACGTGAAGTAGACGACGTTAATTTACAATTTACAAGATCGTTGAGAGAACATACCACGATAAAATTATCCCACCTGCTCTCGACTTGCACTCATAAGCTGAGGCGCATAATAGCCCAGTATACCTGTGGGAAGGACTGGCTATTTTTGTCAGTTAGTCAATTTAGCAGATGGCATTTTTTCAGTAGCTTATTTGAACGATGAATGATGCGGAATGAGTCATTTTACAATATAGGTACATTTGGTTAGTGTTAGCATTAATGAACACATTATTTTCTATTCTTACCCATGAACTATACTAAAATTTTTTTGGATAGAAATTCGTCCATTTTATTTTATTGAGCAAATGATCAAAAATTTTTGCTATCGCACATTGAGTTCCTTTCTGAGCCGCTGCCACCTTTAATAATGGGTAAGAAAAAATAATTTTTCCACCGTTGTAATAGGTGTGGACATTACTATTCTTCTAAAATCGTGATGGATTATTTATGATGAAATTCATTAGTGAATATGTGTATTGTGACGATGCAGTTAAAATGTGTAACTCCTTGAAGAGGTATCTACACAAAGACCGTGGGTGAAGACCACACGTTATTCTTATTGCTCGCTTTTGTACAAACAGTACTTTCTTTCTAAGCGATAAATTACCCCAGGAAATTATTCCATAAGACATTAATGAGAGGAGATGAGAAACAGAATGTCCTAGGCAATCTGACACAACCAAATGTTAGATTTTTGACATGCAAATGACGCCTCTATGCTGACGTGCATAGCATGCACGTGAATAGCATATAATTAGAATGGAATTGTGCCGTGAGAAACTTATAGGGGAAAATATTATGCAAACAACTGAGAAGTGCAAAGGAAAACACTGCCGAAGGCGACAACGGTTTACAAAAATAATTTCATTGCCGTGACTGAAAATCCAAGCTGGCCAATTGAAAGCAAGGCTTGCCCTGAGTAAGGTTCGCTAAAGACACCATAGGAGACATAGAGAGAATTGTTTTCATTCTACAAGATTTCGCGTTGAAAACTTCTGCAGTAGAGCTCAGAAACGAGTACCTATGGCACAACTCTCAGACATCACTGATCGATTAGTGCGAGACGACAGTGTCCTGCCACTTGGAGCCATCAGTTGGTGCCTGCTGGTGATGAGCCGAAGCGGAAGCTGCATACCGAATCACGCCGTGGTATTTGGCACTTAAGACTGCCCGCCATTGTTGCGAGTTCGTGCCATAGCAGCAAGGATTCGACACGCTGGAAGAAAGGAGTTGTTGTTAGAATTGTGAGAACTTAGAAATGAGTAACGACTATTCTATAAAATTCTTCTGGATTGATAACCTGCGAGTATGGGCTTATCCAGGCGAAGTACATTTGCAATTGTGGACGAAGCATTCTTTCGTTTTATAGTTTGACACTGTCATAAGCCCTGTACGGATACAATGATCAGCCAGAACATTATGACCAGTGATCTACTATCGATATAATCCCGTCCAGGCGAGGAATGACTACCAATCGAACGCATGCACGGTGCATGTATTATCAAAGAGCGTGCTGTCTGTGTGTAGAAAGGGGAAGGTGCACGATTTATCTGAGTTTGGTCGAGGGCACATTTTTTTATGGCCCGGAGCCTCGGCTCGAGCATTTCGGAAACTGCACGACACGTCGGGTATTCGAGGGGTGCTATCGTGAGTGTCTTCAACACGTGGCGAAACGAGCACGAAACCACGTCCAGACACAGTGAGGTTGGGCGGCCGTCCCTCATTACACATGTCGGACGTTGTGGGCTGGGCACATTCGTGAAACGGGACAGCCCTCGAACTGTGGCGGGACTAACATCAGACTTTAATGCTGGGCAAAGAGTGTCTGAACACACAGTGCAATGAACACTCCTAACGATGAGCCTCCGCAGCCAACGACCCATGCATGCGCCAATGTTATACCACGACATCGGCAGCTACGGCTAAAATGAGCACATGACCATCAGCACTGGTCTTTGGCGTAGTGGCAGAGCGTTGCAAGGTCTGGTGACTCCCGATACCTTCCTCATCATGTCGATGGGAGGGCGCGAATCCGTCGTCTTCCAGGGGAGCAGCTATTTTACACCTTTATAGCGGGATGGAGACAGGTTGACCACGGCTCCATTATGTCCTGGAGAACATTCGCGTAGGTATCCATGGGTCCAGTGGAGCTCGTGCAAGGCACCATGACGGCCAAGGAATATCGTACACTGTTTGTAAACATCATACGCTCCTTAATGACAATCATGTTTTCCGATGGCAAAGGCATTTTTCGACAAGATAATGTGCCATGTCACCAGGGTGTGATGGAGTGGTTGATGTGCTGGCTTCCCAACTTGTCAGATCTGAACACGATCGAACACGTCTGGGTTGTAATTGAAAGTGAAGTCAGAGCTCTTCGCCACCCCCTGAAACAAAAACGTGGATCTGTGATGCACTGTCCGGTCGGTGTATGTCTTCTTCATGTTATTGTTAATTTATTCATTTGTTATTGCATTTAACAGCAATTTCTACTTATACCAGTTTGTAACATCCCCAGACTGTCTGATGATGCCTAGAACAGGCGAAAGGCGTCACATGTGAAGATAAACCTGTCATGGGCAACCAAGACTGTTTTTTCTGTTCTAATCACCTATTACGAACAGTATATTTTGGATAAATGGCAACATCGGACGTAAAGATTGGAAGCCTTTATTTTACAGATCGATTTCGGTCACAGCGTAACAATCTTCAGTAAAAACTATTCGAACCTTGTTTGCGCTGAAGATGGTCATACAATGATCAAATAGATCTGTAAAATAAAGGATTTCGCCTTTACGACTGATGCTGTCATTTATGCGAAATGTACTGACAATAATACGGTCGTGGTGTACACGGTTCGGAATTAGACATCAAGATCTATTACGGTTGCTGCACCAGTGCCATAGCGGCAGTCATGGAGCGCAGTGATTGTAACCATAACACATACTTTCATCATACGGCGTCCTGGAAGCCATAGATCAAGGCAGTCATGTGGGTGCGGTGTTCCTTGATTTATGAAAAGCATTTTACTTGGTTTTACAGCGACGTTGATTACGAAAAGTATGATCATACGGCGTGTGAAACGAAATTTATGGCTGGGTGGAAGATTTAACGGTAGGGAGGACTTGCCATGTCATCTTCTTTCATCAACAAAAATGTAAATAACTTCAGTCGTGCCCAGTGCTGCGTACTTGCTGCTGATATAGATTAATGGCCTGGTATGCAATATTTATAATCTCAGACTGTTTTGTAGATGACGCAGTTATCTATAATGAAGTAGTATTTGAAGAAAAGATGGTCAAATAACCAGACATATTTTGATAAGATTCCAAAGTGGTGCAACGACTGGCAACCATATATGTTTATTTGCATTGACATCTTCGGCCGAAACTGTTATAATCAATTATTATTGGGTTTTCCGTTTTAAGCTTATTGCAATTAATAGGTATATTTCACCAGAATCAGTTTGATTCTATTTAAAAAGCAGCTTCCATGGTCACTCTCGAGATAAGGTACCGTATACGTAGCACGTCCTTACATTTAGGTACTTATCCATTAGAAACAGTACAGTTCGAATCAAAAATGACTCTATAACTTTGGAATGATGTAAAAATTTATTCGGATAACTTACAGGATCAGCAGATGTCTCATTTTGTTGCAAACAATCTCAAGCTTCATGTAAATGTGTCTCATTTGGCTCGATGTGGCTACCATTTGTGACGCAGCAAACATCCCGACGGTAATCAATTTCTTCCCACAGTCGTTGCAGCAAATCGGGCGTAACTTGTGCAACGGCAGCGGAGATGCGGCTTTCCAGCATAGCAGAAACGTTTGGTAGGGGAGGAACATGCACACGAGTATTAAAAATTACACCCAACAGTTGTTGCAGAGTTCGCTTCATGAAACCAAAACACACAGAGAGCGCACTTCGTACCAGTGTACACTACACTGGCGCTTCTGGTGGAGGAATGGGGTACTGATGCACTACATGAATCGAACTTTGAGAGTCATACTTGGAGTTGTTTGCTACAAAATGACACATCAAACGTTTCTGTAAGTTATCTCAATAAAGTTTTATATAATTCCAAAGCTTTAAAGTCCTTTTTGACTCAGTTTGTATTTCTTTGCAGAATTGGCTCACAATTTGCCTACTGTGATTTTGACCTCCTGTTACAGATTTTAAAGGGGTGCTTTTTCCTTAGTTATTAGCAAAGGTTGAAACAGAAAAAGGAAAAAATAGAAAAAAACAAATGTAGTTGCACATCGACATTTCAACTTCACCTTACTTTTGCAAACCTCTCAAGAGAAACAATACTGCAGTTCTCAGGTGTTCCGTTTTGAGTCCAGTGTTTATGTTTATTGTTCGTTTGCTGTGTTGGTTTTACATCCAACTTTGTGAATATGATTATCTTGTTAATGTACTTGTGCATGTGAGTGTTTGAGTGAATGTAAATTAGAGATGACAAGTGGTGTGAGTAGTGGAGAGATAGTGTGGTTGGTGGTTACATGTGAGTGGTGTGAGTAGTGGAAAGATAGTGTGGTTGGTGGTTACATGTTCGGGATGTGGGTGCACTGATTTTAGGCAGTACAGCTGTGAGAAATAGTAGTGAGTGGGAACTGAGCAGGGAAGGATGGTGTGGGGGGGGGGGGGGGATGGTAGAAAGTGACGTAGGCAGGAGTGTGGTCACGAGTTTTTATTTAATTACACTAAGTGGCCTAATAATTTAATGTGGTTTGCTCTCAACAAATATGAGTTGTTGCTTGTCTTTTACGGTTTTATGAATGTTGTAGTTTTCATGTAAAGTGAGATTATGTTTGTGTAAATGTTTTCTTGCTCTTACATTATCTCTGATGCCAGATATTCCTCTGGATTGTCCTCTGTATCCGCATTCACATGTATTGCAAAAGACACAAATGAATTACGTACATCGACAGCGAGTGGGCTTTGGTGTAAATCAATGGGGAAAGGTGAAATTTTGTGACAGACTGGAATTCTAATCCGGGTCTCCTGCTTTGCAGGCAGTCACTTCGACCACTAAGCCGTCCGGACACGGGGGTCATCGAAACTACATGGACTACCCTAGCACGCCTCCCGTCAGACCCAAATTGTCAACTCATCCACACACTACTGATGCAGTGCTTCTTGCCCATTATCCTCATTACTGGCGGCATTTCGCCCATTCCCGTATATTCGAGCCTGGTGTGCATCCGCACATGAAGAGGTCATTGGCCGTCTTCAAATAACGTGTATAACGTTTTAATTCGTAGATTCCTGATATCTCACAAGGATCTACTTGTCCTGTTACTTTAGGAAAGCATTTTTGAACCGAATTATTGGTCTGGAGAGCAATTTTTGTATCTATAATTTTTATACCTTTATTTCCGGAAATATTAGATATTCGATATGTATAATTCTTGCTGCATGTTATTGTACAATATTTTGTTTTCTTTTTCTTTTCCACTTCGCGTTTTTCCTGCTCTTGTGTATGTTTGTTACTGTTGGATTTTGTCCTTGTGTTGGTGATGGGTGTTTGGTGTATTCTGTTTCTTGGTACTAAGTTTCCTTGTATCTGTTGTCTGTGGTTCTCTTATGATATTCGTTTTTTTTTTTTTTTCGTTAGTAGTCTGAGTGTAGCCTGTGGACCATTTACCTAAGTGTTCCTGGTTTGTATGAGTTTGGGTGATTTGATGACTAGTTGTATAACTGTGTCCATTGTTGTGGTTTTTTGGTGTATGCTGAATATAAGGTGATTGTTCTGATACTTTACGGTAATATCCAAGAAATTTAACTGTCTCTTTTCCTCTTTCTCCGTTGTATAATTTGTCTTTCCGAGATTAAAGTTTATGTCTTTATCTGGTTTGTCAGTTTTTCTGCCAGCTTCATCTGCCAGCTACAGTATGTCATCTGCGTATCTAATCCATTACAGGGTCTTGTACCTGGTTGACAGTATTTTGTTGATTGTGACGTGTTCCATACAGGTCATAAACATTCCTGTCATTAAACGTTACGGACGGAACTGCTGGTGGTAGTGATCATAAGCGCATGACGTGTGCTTGCTTGTGGGAATCTATGTGTGTTCTTCTTGCTGGAGAAAGCTTTGGCCGAAAGCTATAATGTGTAATAGTCTTTTCATTCTGCCTGTCTGCAACTCAACGGGTCATCTTTACGATGAGTATCAATCTATCGTTTTCCTAATATTGTTCATCAATATGTGTACTATGGCTCCAGACACAGTCAATCAACAATGCAAAAGTTTCCGATACACTTTAAGGTAATGAATTTTGCATCGGAAGACCACAAACCAGAGGCATTTCTCGTGCTGTTGTTCTTCCATGACGCATTTCGTTGTTATCAGCACGTCTGAAAACACTTTGTAACAATATTGTTGTGTCCATTTCGCTTCGTAATACAGCTTCAGATGCAAAATATTTGTTCTTTTTTTACACACATAATATTTTCCGCTCGAATGTGTTTGTTGTCTATTTGCAGTCGATTTCGAAGTCTTTCATGGCTAAGAGCCTCAAAATGAAGCTGTAAAAAGTTTTGAAATAGTTTGTAAAAAAATACAACAAATAAAGATCAGTTAAAACATATGAAAATAATATGCGTGCTCCAAGACAAAATTTTATGACAGAAATGGACGTGTACAAGATGCGCATAATTTTAAAGGCAAAGCATTAGTTTCACATTAACCAGCCTGCATCGGTAGCCACTACGTTTATTCCTAGAAACGTACAGCCACAGAAAGGAAAGTTTGGTGTTTATATCTTTTAGCGTAACTCATGTGGTAATAACAAGAACCTGCTCGTAGATGTAAACATTTTCCATTTGTAGGGATGATTCAGACTTCATCGCTTACCTTAGCTGTCATCTGTACAGCGAGTAAGATTAAGTACGAAAGAACTTTACTGAAAAACAAAAAATTAAAAATAAAAAAAGGATAAGGAAAAAGCACAAGATTGCGCCGTGGGGCAAAGTGCACGACGTGAAATCTACTGAGTGGGAATCCCCAGCGCTTGATGCTTAGCTTGTAGCCTTGTAGTTGGACAATTGAATTTTCTCAGGAATGTAGGTGTATATCTACAGCGAAGTATGATGCTGGAGAGGTCCAACAGGTGTCGTAATAAGACAACGAGCGGATAATGATCGTGTGAGCGTCTAAAACTGCTTTGTTATCTTTTCTTTCCCAACCTTCTGCCGTAATAGTCTACTTACATAAAATCACAGCCAGTTATTACCTTCATAGCAGATGACTGCAAACAGCGCAGTACTGAATATGCGAAACAGAAATGCCTGCTCGAATCGTTTGAGACGGGTTATCCAACTTCCTGCGAGAAAGTAAAAAAAATCAAAAGCATACTATCATTATTAAAATCTTCCCTCGCATGTCAACTTTTTGATTATCTAGGTTTACGATTTTAAGTAACGTACATCTTCATCCTTTTGCATCAATCAGACTATGACACTGACACTTTACTGAGAAACGATTTTGGGTGCGTTTCATTTACATATTCGTTTTGTGTTCCTTTGTTTATGGGCACTAATAATTCACTATTTTCCCAGCATCTATCGTTTTGTCGTATAGTAGCATCCGTTTGGATGCTGTAGAAATGCGTTTCGGTGCGCCGTAATTGTGTTTTTTTTATTTTTTCTCAGTTCCTTAAACAAAACTTCTTATTGAATGCGAATTTACCGTCTTAAAAACAGCACTACCTAGCTCGGTGCGTTACTTTTAGTCAGTAGTTCGATTTGTACGCAACTTCTTATATGTTCTTATGTTGAAAATATGAAAACAGCCATTCTACCTTTGCCGAACATCTGATGAAACACGGACATGAATCATCCAACATGGAACAAGACATGACAGTTATTAGAGTAAATAATCACAAGAAGAAGCTCCTGACATTGCAAGAAAATTTTCACATACAAAGATCAGTTGCAATGAAAAGAAGGTAGTTTGTGATCAAATCCATATAAGCAATAACTCTCTGACCATGTTAGCCACTAAAACAATAACAACCAGAGATCCGAAACATAGTCAGAATAAATAATTTAAATAATTGATGAATCTTCCTCTCCCCCTTTCCGTCCCTTTTCTCTCACTCTAGGCGCGCAGTCTGGAACCGCGCGACTGCTACGTCGCAGGTTCGAATCCTGCCTCGGGCATGGATGTGTGTGATGTCCTTAGGTTAGTTAGGTTTAAGTAGTTCTAAGTTCTAGGGGACTGATGACCACAGTAGTTAAGTCCCATAGTGCTCAGAGCCATTTGAACCATTTCTCTCTCTCTCTCTCTCTCTCTCTCTCTCTCTCTCTCTCTCCCTCTCTCTCTCTCTCACACACACACACACACACACACACACACACACACACACACACATACTCACATACTCACGTATATATATCCATTTAAAAAATCAGGCTCTCATAAAGAACGACACATTTACAAACAACAAAATACTCAAATACACACACACACACACACACACACACAAACTGTAAAGTGCAAGTGATGTAAGCTGCGTGTTGTAACAAATGTGGATGAAAGAATGCTGGAAATCGGCCAGCTGGAGTATGGAGACTAATGAACACATCTCCAGGACCACACACACATGGGCTAACAGCACTGGAAATCGTAACTAACACTGAACAATAATTTCACCTAACGAAATTTGTGCTACAGAAGTTGGTTCTAACCTGAAAAACAAGAGAAAAACATGCTAAAATATAACACAGTAACATGTTGTAGCCATTACATAATATATTTATTATATTTATTATATGTGCTTCACAAATAAAAGAAGCGAAACGCATATGGCAAGAAACGATCTGCCTTCAATTATATGCATAGGCGAAACATACTTCCATGAATTTTGAAACAACTAAGGAGCGACGGAAAACAGAAAAAATGACGACAATGCAAAATGGTTCAATTGGCTCTGAGCACTATGGGACTTCTTCTGAGGTAATCAGTCCCCTAGAACTTAGAACTAATTAAACCTAACTAACCTAAGGACATCACACACATCCATGCCCGAGGCAGGATTCGAACTTGCGACCGTAGCGGTCGCGCGGTTCCAGACTGTAACGCCTAGAACCGCTCGGCCACTCCGACCGGCTGACGACAATACAACTCGATAATGAGTTGGACTTCACGTTCTCTGGCTAAATGGGTGGCGTAACATACCCAAATAAATTACCTGTAACTAAAAGTCATATACAATTAAAATTTTGGAAGAAGACCAGCTTTCAGGAGGGTTTACGTCGGTACTAACGTATCCAGTGTACAGAAAGGGAGATAAGTCGCGGCCTGGGCACTGCAGAGCAATGCCCTTAATACCGGAAATATGTGAGCGTTTACCAAAAGTGTTTTTGAAAGCACTGGGAAAAGGAAATGAATGCACAAATTGGTGAGGAGCCTTATCATGAGAGATGTGCATCTGGAACCTGAAAATGGCAGTCGCGTATAAAAAACGTACAAGCAAGAATTTCGTGCTCACATTCCAAGGAAACTTGCGATTCAGTGGATGGATCAAGACAGTTCCAAAATTTTGAGGAGATGATTTTGGACAGCTAATCCTGTGAACTCGTTAAACAAACCTTAAACAACATGACACCAAAGATCAAACTTAGAGAAAAGTTTTCAGTCTTTGAGGTGAAATCTTTAGTCAGCCAAGGAGACGAATTTCCCCCGTGTTCCTTAACTATGTACATGATAAGGTGGTCAGGGAAAGATGACGAGAAATGAAAGCAGTGTGCAGAGTACTATAGGGATGCGAGAAGAAAGGGTGCAGACAGATTGCCTGCCATTTACAGAGGGCGTTGTGACATTGTCGGAATTGTCTCTGAGCACTATGGGACTTAACATCTATGGTCATCAGTCCCCTAGAACTTAGAACTACTTAAACCTAACTAACCTAATGACATCACACAACACCCAGTCATCACGAGGCAGAGAAAATCCCTGACCCTGCCGGGAATCGAACCTGGTCGCGGGAAGCGAGAACGCTACCGCACAACCACGAGCTGCGGACGTAGTCGGAATTACTAGAAGAGGCTGCAAGTCAAATGAACGAGTTACAGAGATTGAAAAATAAAGTATATTTACAGACCTCTATCGGGAACATAAGGAATGCAGTGGATAGAAGAAGTTGGACAGAAAATGAGCACGAATAAACAAATAAATTTAGTGTATAAACTCACTATGAAGTATAACAAGGAGAATTTTTCGATCAGTACAAAATCAACACCCCCTGAAGCCTTAACAAAGCAGTAAGTCTGAGCCTCGTAAGAACGGGATAGGAAATGTAGGACGAAGGATTGTGAAGACGATATTGGAACATCAGAGATCAGGAGGTGGAGATAAGTTAATTGATAGCTGTATACGAAAACAGAATTTCGGACATTATCGGCAAAGAAAAGGACCACGTTCTTCGGACACAGCCTTAGGATGGATCACATAATGCAGTTTCTCGTAAACAAGAGCAGTGAAGTACGCTGAATCCAAGATGTACAAAGGGATCTGGAAGAAAGGGGAATAACGGAACGCGAGAGTTACAATAGCGTAACTTCCAAATAAAATATTCAGAGTGCCTCATGTGTCCAAGACAGAGTTACACCCAGGGTAAATAATTGATACACAAGAACGAAGAAGATCGCAAAGTATGGGAATGAAAGACCACTGGACAACGATAAAGGCCAGAATAAATGAAGCTGTACCGAATAAATGTGGTACTCGGGTGGCCAAAACGAAAAGAAGAAAAAGTCTTAATAAGAGATAGGAGGGTTTACAACTTTTCTTAACTCCTCCTTCCTATGGCACGTTGCCATAGAAAGCAAAATAGTAAACAGTGGTGGGCAAACAACTAATAGAAACTGACCCTAAGCGAGGAATGGGGAAGACTGCAAGAGAAGGAGGTCCAGCAGAGGCGTCCCACATCGTGTGAGTGGTCTGTAAACAGGGAAGAGCGGCGCTACGCTCAGGATGCGGAGTCACGAACATTACGTCACCCGAGGAGACCAGCAGTGGCGAATCCCCGCGTCGCTTTTGGATGCTGGCGGTGAGAACGCATGCGCTGCGAGCGCTGCTTGGTGAGATCATTTTAGTGGAATCCCGTGCGTGCTTTGGCTGACGTAGAATACGTGTCCTTTGTCAACAGTGGGAACGAGGAACTGCTAGCATTCTTTGTGACACAAAGTCTAGTCTCTATTAGGCACCATGTCTAATTAATTTTTAGCTGCTTTTGACTGGCTTTTCACATCTTGTATGCCACCACGCATCAAATATGCGATAAGGAGCATTCATAAACAACTGCTCGGTCGAGGAAGCATTCCTGCCTAAGGACTGGAAAGTTGCACAGCTCACACCAGTACTCAATAATAAAGGAAATAGGAGTAATCCGCTTAATTGCTGACCAAAATCACGTATCTGAAGTAGCATTTTGGACACATACTGTGTTCGAACATCGTGAATTACCTCGAAGGTGTTGTGAAACATAACTAGCACTTTACTCACACGATGTAATGAGTGCTATCGACAGGGGATCTCAGAGTGATTCCATATTTCTACGAGGTGTACAACTTTGCTTCCGCCGTTTTTTCCCCAACATTTGAGGCTTTAATGAAACAAATTGGTTACACGTGTATCATTCAAAGTATTTTCCATCACTGGACACTACTTTCTCCCATCTTTCGGGCAGTGTATGAATCCCGCGTCGAAAAAATTGTTCATCTTTTGAAGCGATCCACGAATCGATCCAATTTGTGACTTCTTCATGAGATCGGAAGTGTTGGTCAACCAGGCCATGCGCCATTGATCTAAACAGGTGACAGTCAGAGGGAGCAATGTCTGTAGAGTACGGTGGGTGGGGTAGGACTACCTATTTTAACGTTTCCAAGCACGTTTTGGCCTCTTTTGCAACGAGGGGTCGAGCATTGTCGTGCTGCAAACTCACTTTATCGTGCCTCTCGCTGTTTTGTGGCCGTTTGTCTTTTAATGTTCTGCTCATAACAACTAATTGCGTTAGATAACGAGCACATGTGATTGTTTCACTTGGTTTTAAGACCTCATAGTACACGACGCGGAGCTGTTCCCACCAAATGCAGAGTATGATCTTGGAGCTGTGAATATTCGGTTTGGCCGTCGACATGGAAGCATGGCTGGGATATCCCATGATTTTTTGCGTTTATTTGGTTATCGTAATGAACCAATGTTTCGTCTCCGGTCACAATGCGATGCAGAAATTCCTTCCGTTTTTGCCTCTGAAGCAACTGTTCGCAAACACCCAAACGCTGTTCAACGTCTCTTGGTTCCAGCTCACACGGGACCCAAGTTCCCTCTTTCTGAATCATGCCCATAGCCTTGAGACGTTTTGAAATGGCTTGCTGTGTCACTCCCACTAATCGTGCCAATTCTTCTTACGTCTGACGGGAGTCTTCACTCAGCAATGTCTCCACTTCTGGATCTTCGAAAACATTCTCTCTTCCACCACTATGCCGGTCTACGACGTTAAAATCACCGTTATTGAAGCGTTGAAACCAATCACGACACGTTCTTTGACTAATAGCGTCCTTAACATATGTACTTGAGAGCATTCGATGAGACTCAGCCGCTGTTTTCTTCATATTGAAACAAAACAGTTACACCTCCCGAAAATGGCGAGAATTAGGCTCGTAAACTGACATTTTCAATCAAGAACAACTTTATAATGCAGATACAAATCGACTAATGTTTGAATGAGGTTATGTTGACCGAGGTCCAAGCTAAATGCCTGACGTCTGCGAGCTGTTTCTTTCGACCGCTGCTTACCATTGTCGCCACCTATCGGCAAACGGAGGAAGCAAAGTCGTACACCTTTAGGTTTCCAGAAGGCTTCTCACGAGCGACTTCTTATCAAACTGCGTACCTACAAGAGTATCGTCTCAGTCGTGCGACTGGATTCGCGATTTTCTATAGAGGGGTCAAAGTTCGTAGTAACTGACGGAAAGTCGACTAAAACGGAAGTCATAACTGGCTTTTCCCAAGGAAGCCTTACAGGCCTTCTGCTGTTCTTGATCTATACAAACGATGTAGGAGACAATCTGAGCAGCCCTCTTAGATTGTTTAGAGATGATGCTGTCGTTTATCGTCCAGTAAAGCCATCAGAGGATCAAAACCAATTGCAAAATTATTCAGACAAAATATCTGCATAGTGCGAAAAGTAGCAATAGACTCTAAGTAATGAGAAGTGTGAAACCATCCGCATGAGCTCTAAAAGGAATTAGTTAAATTTAGAGTACACGATAATCAGACTAATCTGAAGGCTGTTAACTTAGGATTGCAGTTACGAACAACTTAAATTGGAATCGTCGTTTAGAAAATGTTAAGGGAAAGGTGAACCAAAGACTACATCTTGTTGGAAGAACTCTTAGAAGATGCAACAGATCTATTAAAGACACTGCTTACACTACGCTTGCCCGTCCTCTTCTGGAATATTGCTGCGCGGCATGGGATCCTTCCCAGATAAGATCGACGGACGACATCGAAAAAGTTCAAGAAGGGAGGCTCGTTTTGTGTTATGGCGAAATACGACAGTGTGTCACGGATATGATACGCGAGTTGGGCGGCAGTGATTAAAAAAAAGGCGTTTCCGTTGTCACGAGATATTTCCACGAATTTTAATCACCGACTGCCTCCTCTGAATGCGAAAATAGTTTGTTGACGTTCACGTGCATAGGGAAAAAAGACCATTGTGATAAAACAGGAAACTCACACGGAAATATTTATATGTCCAATTATTCCGCCCGCTGTTGGAGAGTTTAACGGTAGAGAAATCGTCTGAAGGTGATTTGATGAACCCTGTGCTAGGTACTTACGTGTGAACTGCAGTAGTCATGTAGATGTAAACGAGTAGTGTCAGTTGCTGAACGTTTCTTTCATTAGAATTGTATCGAGACAAGAATTTGGCATAAATGGACATCCGGAAATGAAGTCGACTGGTTTCACAGACCAGGAAGTACTTATGAGACTATTGTGAAGATGTTTACCTCGCTGTTGGCGTAGTTCATATTTCGTTGGTAACATAATAACAGGAACGGTTATACTGCTGCTATTTACCTTTGCGAGCTGCACCGTTGACCATTAAAATTAAAACTCCTGGAAAGCTTGTAAATAGACAAAAACTACTTAATGCACGTATACACTATAGTAAGAACACATGATTAAATTTATATGTTATATTTTGGTACATGGACACGAAATTTAGTAACCACGGCTGCCACCTCTGGCAGAGGCAATAGTTCTAACATCGCTGGATATTGAGTCGATTTGAATTTGGGTGATAGGTACAGGTACGTCATTTATTTTTGCGTCAACTCTGATGTCATAGTTTATCGTAGAAGAGGCTAGCGAGTGGTGGCGTGCCATTCTGCGGCAGGGAACCCATGAGCAGACATTTCCAGTGAGCGCGGTTTCTGGAGAGCACGCTGGCTAGAACGACAATCGAACAGTCTCTACATCGAGGTACGTCAGGACAGCGAGGTCAACAGACGTTGGTGTGTTGTCTTTCTGAATAACAACATGACGAAGACCTCGAAGGTACAGCACAGATACGAACCTAAAGACGTCAGTAAACCACAGGTGATCGTGTTGTTCACCCAATGGGACCCCTTAGCATCGTGCCAGGTGCTGGGCCGTTATGCTGATGGCTGATGACTAATGCAGTCTGGCAGTGCAATCGCTGGAGCTCCTACACACGAATACGTCCATCGAGGTTGCTCATAGAACTGGAGAGCTTCTGAGGAGACGACAATGTGTTGCCACTCCAGTGTTGTAGTTGGAGCACGATTGTCGGCACGCCTCTATTTGTTCGCTTCTAGGGGTGCTTCAATAATGGTCTCTGTGGGAACAGTCCGTGGCCCTCCAAGCATAAACATAGCGTCCGTATAATACGTTTGTAGCTGAAAACAAGTCAATTTTCTGACTCAAGGTGTGTGATCAGATTAGATGTACTTTTAGTTCCAACAGATCCATAGTAAGGAGATCCTCCAAGATGAAGAGCATGTCGCATGTCAGAAAACCAGAACACACACGTATTTAAAAAGAAAATCAAATGTGCTGATGCACTTTCCAGAGATCCCAAGTGAAATGGTACTCATGGATGTAGATTAAGTAAAAAAAGAAAATAATTTCATTTACAAGGCTATTGTAGCATAGAAATGTCGTTTTAAAATACTTTCTTAAAAGTATCATCGCATTACATCACTGAATTTCTACAGACGTAAGATTGTGCATAATACTCCCACAATTTTATATTATTACTAACATATACACATCCGTTAGTATTACAAAGAAATTCACCAACGGAGCAGAAAGGATTGACTATCACTAAATTCTTTAGTCTGCTCTTGAAATGAACTTTATTAGCAGTTAGATTTTTATGACTGCTGGCAAGTTACTGAAATGAATAATGGACACCTTTCTGGACTAATGCAAGTCGCTTTAAATCTATGTGAAAATTATTGGTATTTCTAGTACTGATTCCATGAACTGAACAGTTGATTTGAAAAAGAATATTTTTGATAACAAATTTCACTAGCGAATAAATATGTTGGGAAGCAGTAGTTGATATCCTAGGTCACTAAATACGTCACTGCTGTACTATTTTGCACAACTGAGGAAATTATATGTCTGTCCTCTCGGGCGCTAGTTGCGTGTAGTCGTAGAGATCGTACATGGCGTTGAGAATGGTTTCCCAGAACCCATGAATTCCGTATTTGTACGACAGTAGTGGGAGCCCAGCCAAAGTGAGCAGCAACATGGCGGAATGCCATGCAGCTAACGGCTTCGAACACGATCTGGTGAACGTCTCTCCTTCTCACAGGAAGTGCTAACACAACATTTCACTGTGTAATCTTTATTTATGCACAGAACGTAGCTGGTGTCACTCCTACCTACGTTGTGTGGTGTCGTTGAAATGCTAATCATTTGCATTAACATGTAGTACACTTCATGCCAATTTGACATTTGCTGCGTGTCGGACTGATAAGTGAAAATTTGTTTTCTTCCCTGGGCTATGGAGCTCGGATAGGGAATCACATGAAAGTACGTCGCAACATAAGTTTACAACTGTCGTCTGGTTCAAATATTCTCTAGAAAACTGTTGTCCAGGCGTGTTCATTAAGCCCCAAAGATTTTTTGGGGCTGTCGTTACGTGCCTGAGACTGCCTATTCTGCCCTCGTGAGTTACAGTCGCGAACAATTATATGGACATGTTTGTTATCTTTGATTTTGGGTGCCGCAATGACGTGTCGTGGGATGCGCGTAAATCGTTGTTCATCATTCCAGGTAATTAACTTTCAAAGTTCGACCAGGCAGTGGCGGTGTTTAGTTTTTTGCACATTCTGTGGATCGTATTCACTACGATTCTGGCAAATAAGGTACATTTTTTCTGTTATGACATGGCTGCATATTGGACATTTATACAAGATGAGTCAGGAGGAAAGGTACATGCTTTGAGGAGTAAAGACTTAGTAATTCTGAATAGTCCGCTCCCGGTATCTGAGTGGTCAGAGCGACAAAATGTCAATCCTAAGGGCCCGGGTTCGATTCCCGGCTGGGTCAGAGATTTTCTCCGCTTAGGGACTGGGTGTTGTGCTGTCCTAATCATCATCATTTCATTCCCATCGACGCGCAAGTCGCCGAAGTGGCATCAAATCGAAAGACTTGTACCTGGCGAACGGTCTACCTGACGTGAGGCCCTAGTGACACGACATTTACATTTACAATTCTGAATAAAATACTCTACTCCGAATGGTTTCCAGGTAGAACACAGCTAATATCACCTTCGTTTTGTTTTCTTGAATAACTCAAAAACCACACCCCACAGGGAAAAAATGCCGCAGTACACAATTAAACTAAATTTCCTACAAAAAGGTCCTATTCGTTTATCTCTGGGACTAATATGCTACCAGAAAATACTAGTACATCCTTTTAGAGGTTTCCAGTTCACTTATTGATGCAACAGTGCATATGGAGTACATGAAATAATTACATTTACAGATGAACAGCACAAGCGGCTCTGAGGTACCAGGTGTCAGTCCATGCTAAGACACCCATATTAGTATGCGCTGTAGCCAGAGTCATCCAGTCGATCGTACAGATGGCGAATAGTGTCCAGGGATACGTTACTCCACACATGCTCGACCTGTTCATGTAGTACCGTAAAAGCTGTTGGTTGCCGTGTGGCACGAGTCACTTCTCACCCCATCACATCCCACGCATACTCGATTGGGGACAAGTCCTGAGATTGTGGTGGCCAGGGAAGTTGTTGCACCTCTTGCAGAGAGCGTTGAGTTTCATGGGCAGTGTATGGGCGAGCATTATTCTGTTGGAACAACACATCACCTTCCTGTTGCAAGGACGGCAGGAGAACGGGTCTAACAGCATTTTGCGCTTACCGAGAGCTGGTTAGCGTCCCCTCCAGAAGCACCAAAGGTGGACGAGAGTTGTAGCTTATCGCACCCCAGATCGTAATGCCCGCGGTTTGGCCAATGTGTCTTGGTCGAATGCAACCTACGAAACGGCGCTCACCTGGCCTACGTCGCACGTGAAACGACCTTCACTTGCGTGCAGGCAGAATCTGCTTTCATCGTTGAGGAGTAAGAGCGCCATTCCATCTTCCAAGTGATCCTCTGACGGCACCAGTCCGGCCGTGCACGTCGATGATGTAGCGTAAGTGGAAGGTGGTCTAGAGGTAATTCGCGAAAGTTCGTGTTGACACATCTGTGCTACGGTACAGGACGATCTGCCACTGTTGTCTTTACAATACGACGATCCTGGTGTCTGTGCTGTGTGGACGTCCAGAACCTCGTCTGCACGTGTGGGAATGTTCCACGTGACCACTGAGACCAGCATCGTCGCACAACTGACGCAGCGCCTCCAGCTTTCTTGGCAATTCTCCAAAAGCACAATCCCGTCACTCGGAAGGCCATCATTTGACCCCTTTCAAACTTGCTCAGTTGGCTGAAGGAAGCACGAATGCGTCTCCGTAGCGTGGTTGCCTGCTTTTTTCACACGCTTGGACCACGCTTTTCCTCTGGCTGTGAGAATTCTCCACTACAGGGCAGCCCTCTGGTAGCTATGCTACGTCATTCTCTGTTGGTGGGCGACGGTGAAACCATTATCAGTACATCTACTGTTCCCCAGGTGGCATATGCCATCTTCACGTCAGAATCGACATCGTCCTTCCAGAGGTATTAAATTTTTTGTCTGGCAGCGTAATTTATGCGAAAAGTGTGCGAGTTTATTGAAAATCGCACGCGACTCACGTGCGCTGTAGCTTACACAGTTTTTGTAGGCAAATTTGAGGTAGTTTCCCGACCTGATAGACCACAAATGTCCGATATTAAATTGTTCGTCTCAACTTACTCTTCACTATTGTGCTACCTTGTAAGCAATGACAATGTTTGAATAATACAGAAAATAAATAACAATATACATTAAATACGTTCCATCTCGGAAACCATTCGGAACAGGGCATGTGCCCATATGAAGTTTTTTTTTAGAGTCACTATAACCCCTTAAAACATGTAGCTTTCCTACTGACTTACCCTCTATAACTAGTTGCTTTATAAAATATCTTAATCTATAACGATAAAAATACTATCTACTAAGAAATTTATCTGTGGAATAGAAGGGGATGCCTAGCAGAAACGATATCAATTTGTTTTTAAAACTTTTTTATCTATCAGCACCTTTCCTTTACCACAGAGATGATCAAATGCTTGTATGGCTACAGTTGTGAATAGTAGGGTCTATTTCTATGAATACCACTATCATTTTAAAATTTTGCCTGATTCTTCATAATATGTCGTCAAAGTAAATGTATTATGAAGCGGATATTAGTATAAATAGTCTTTAAAACAGTTTCCTTAATGAAGTTAGAGACTACACACCAGACATTAACATGACAACACCTGTGTCTATACGGACTATTTCCTCATCATCAACTAGAACTATGCAGAGTAGAATAACGTTCTAATGAATTCATCATCTAAATAAATAATTTGAGTTCGATAAAATGTTGCTTAACTCGAGCGTTTTAGAAGATCTGTAATATGAAAATTCTGGTTAACATGGACACCCAGGAATTTTGAAGAATAAGTTTTACATTTCTTTCTTCGTTGCTGTATTGATATTGGTGGTGATGATGTCTTGTCTCGTACTGAAATTAATGAACCCTGTGTGTCCTAAGGTAAGCTGTAGGCTATTCACCCAGAACCAATCAATAACGGTATTGAATATTTAATTTATTGCTCATTCTGATTTTGTAGCTCTATTGCACTTGATTATGAAGCTTGTATTACCATCAAAGAGCACTATTCCTGCTTTATCGATGTCAGATGAGTTATTTATATATAATAAGAGCACTATTTTGCGTTATGAGAGCTACCAAACCCTTAGCTTTCTATCAGTTAAATATAAAGTGATCCACTCAATAATTGTACGTCGAAAAGCCATAACATTTAAGTTTTTCAAAGATAAATTGTTATTTCAACAGTCAAATGCCTTACACAGATCTTAAAAAATGTTGATAGGTAATACCTTGTTGAACAGACCTATTAATGTACAGTCAGTGTAATTATAGATGGAATATTCAGAGAGAGTGATCCTTCTGAAATCAGATTTATGTCCGACTCAGTGTCTTATATTTGAATCATCATTAAGTGCATTATTGCAGCTCTGGCAACCTCTGAAACTTGTGACCTGTAGTGACTGGAGGTAGACGTGTGAGACGTAAGTTCGGAGGTTTCCACGACATGTGTCAATTTGAATAAAATCGTTTGGGTATTAGACCGCTCCGTTATGGAACACTGAAACAAGTAAAATGCCGACGTTTCTACCATCTTCGCAGCGATCCTCTTGAGGGCGACTAATTGCCCTGAAGACGACCGCTGAAATATCGGTCGAAACGGCGCTATTTTAGTTGTTTTAGTCTTTGACAATCACGCAGCCTAATGTCCGCCACGATTTTATTAAAAAATTTTTTGAGGCATGTCTGTCTGCGCATTAGACAGCAGCGACCCTAATCACGTACAAGTCCTTGCCCATGTGCTTGTAATACTACGATATATGACTGCCCTCATCATCACCGAACACCCGCCATGTTTCACTCCTGGGACGTAAACTTGGCAAGAAGTTGTAAACGGTGTGAAACAACACTCATTTGACCGAATGACATTCCCCCACTGCTCCACAGTCCAGGTTTTACATTTTAGGCATCACGTTTTCGTGTTACGGGCTTTTTCATCATGATGAGTGTTTTTGGAATTGTAGCTCGGCCTGCAGTTCCCTGCTTACGGAGCTCCCTTCGCGTTGTTTTGGCGCTGAGAGGGTTCGCGAGTGCGACATTCAGTTCTGCAGTGACTTCTGCAGCTGTCGTCCTCTTTATTTTTCAGTGCAACCCTCCCCAGTGACTGTCGGTCACAATCACTCAACACACCTTTCCGTCCGCGTTGTGACTTAGCGGATTATGTTTAATCGCTTTTCTTTTACGTGATATAAATCTTCGATACGGCACCCCCTGGAACACCAAACACTTCAGCTTCCTTGCGTACGGAAGCAACCGAGATACGAGCACCAACAATTTGCGCACGCTCCAATTCACTTAGCTCCGACATATAACGCACTGATAACTACACAGTACGCTGTTCTGACCACTACTATCACTCGCAGCATTTTGCCGACGTTGCAAAGGGTGCTTTCGTGGCCAAATACAACAGCGCAACTTTTAGACTTAGCTAGCAGGTGCATTTATGTCCAAACACGCAATTTGTGCGGTGTTTCCATACTTTTGTCCAACCCCTCTAAAACACTCTGTCTACATGACGAGCACCACTTGCAACTGGAGTATTTTACATGACGCGATCGAAAAGCAAGAAGGATTTTTATTAAAAGTTCACTTGTACTCTGCCGAGATATTTATGGAAACAAGTATGGAACATCCTGGCAGATTAAAACTGTGTGCCGGACCGAGACTCGAACTCGGGACCTTTGCTTTTCGCGGGCAAGTGCTCTACGAGGTACTGGCGGAAGTAATGCTGTGAGGACAGGCCGTGAGTGGTGCTCGGGTAGCTCAGTTGGTAGAGCACTTGCCCGCGACAGGCAAAGGTCCCGAGTTCGAGTCTCGGTCCGGCACACAGTTTTAATCTGCCAGGAAGTTTCATATCAACGCACACTCCGCTGCAGAGTGCAAATCTCATTCCTTGTCATAGAGAATACATTCTTTAACAAATAGCGGCCTTAAATAAAATGGCCTTCTATCCAAAATTTCTTAGTATTTCCACTGCAAGAGCTGTCGTACTGAATAGATCATGTTCTCTTATTCGAGAGGAAAAGGATTAAAATTCCCATCTAGGATTTTTCCAGTGCATTAAATCATCTGTAGCGGATGACAAGTTGTTTATTTAAATGAGGTCAAAGACTACGCAATACGCTCTTCCTCCACATCCATCAATTTGGATATCGACTGCGCTTTAAACTCTGGTGATCTGCTTTCAGAATGGATCTTTCATTCTGTAGCGGGGTGTGAACGCTCTTTTACCACTTCCTGGATGATTAAATCTGTTTGCTGGCCCGAAACCTTGCCTGTCACGGGAGGTTAGATTTACCGTGGAAGAAAAGATTCCAGGTTTCAGTCACAGGCGGCACACAGTTTTACTCAGCAGGCAGTTCGTTATCTACCTTGCTTCTCAGAACCCGTGATTTCTTTCATAAAGAAGTGGTTTCAAACACTTCGTATGGCTACAATGTTACGTAGCAGTCCGTAAAAAAGGGAGGTATTGTCCGCTATTTAGTATTTTGACGCGTTAATTCCAATGACAAGATATTACAAACGGAATTTTGGAAGCAGGAATGACCTTACTGTGCACTGTAAGAATTTATTAATGCCCAGAGCGAGAATAAAGAAGTAACAGGGATGAAGGATATTTACTGGTAGAGAAATTCAATGACACTAAAACTGTTGTTGAGCGAGCAGGTCCTTCATTTGCATGCTTCGTCAGCGCGGGTCACGCAAGGTCATTTTCGTAGCCAAACATCCTGTGTTTATTTCTAGGTTCTGGAAGAGTGCCTCGCATCTGCTACTCCGAAGGGACGTTTGCGAGTAAGGATTCATCAGCTAGTGTATCTGTTCTCCAACTGATCCTGCGTCGCATATTTCTGCTCCATGCAGTACTGCATGGTATATGATTGAGATCCTACTTCAGTACTTTACAAGTATGAAATGAACATGGGGTAAACAGCAGAAATTTCAGCCTGGAGAGCTTTGACAGTATTACATGGGCTTACCTATCTGAAAGAGAAGATTACATGACTCGGTCTTTCTTACAGATTCCTCCACTTTCGTCAAAATTGAGCAAATTAGTGGAAGTGAACGGTGATTACCACTAACGAATCATATCTGTTACGTGAACAAATCTGCAGCAACAATCAATTATTTTGAGTAGGTCGTCTTAGATAACAATTTTCCGGCGTAGTCCATGGGCAAATCTGTAGTAAACATCACTTCACTTTCATTGAACTGTCCGAAAGGTTAAAGAGTAGGATTAACATTCAGTGTGAGGAAATCAATTATAATATTCGCTAAAAACATTGGCTGCCCTCATTGAAAAGAAGAAGTACAGGGCATGTTAAATGGAATGAGCAGTTTAATGAATAAAGGAAATGGATTGAGGTTAA
This sequence comes from Schistocerca piceifrons, assembly GCF_021461385.2. NCBI lineage: Eukaryota > Metazoa > Arthropoda > Insecta > Orthoptera > Acrididae > Schistocerca > Schistocerca piceifrons. The sequence continues at coordinate 242,423,216 of NC_060145.1, forward strand.
ACCTAACAATAAGTAAGACGAAAGTGGTGATGAATAATAGAAATGACGTTAACGATGAAAGTAACATTAAAATTAGTGACTACGAAGGAGACAAAGTTAAGAAATTTTGCTACCTTGGAAGCAAATTAACACGTAATTTTGAAAATTTGTGCTCCACAACTAATTCATATTAATGTTAATATACTATGTAAACGATTTAGATGCTGTCGTTAACTAGCTAGGAAAGTCCTCTGATGAACAAAAAGAAGCGCAAAATGTTTTAGACAGTACCCGTACAGTCTGAAAAATGGCAATTGACTGTAAACAGTAAAAGGAGTGATATCATCCAGTTTAGTACTAAAAGGAATCCGTTAAATTTCAGTTACACGATAAATCACACAAATTTGAAGGCTAATAATACAACTAAACAACTAGTGATTACAATTAGAAATAACTTAAACTGGAACGACCCCATAGACAACGTTGTGGAGAAGGCAAACCAGTCACTAAATTCTATGGACAGAACACTTAGAAGATGCAACAAATCTACAAAAGAGACTGCCTGCGCTAAGCTTGTCCGTCCTTCGGTAGAGAGTACTGCTGTGTCGTATGAGGATCTGTAACAATTAGGATTGACGGAGGACATCGAAGAAGTTCAGATATAGGGGAGAGAATATCACGGATATCATATCTAACTGGGGTGACAATCATTAAAACAAAGGCGTATTTCGTTGCGGCAAGAGCTTTTCACGAAATTTCTATCACCAACATCTCCTCCGAATACGAAAACATTTTGTTGACGCTCCCCTACATAGGAAGAAATGATCATTGCGGTAGAATAAGAGAAACTAAAACTCGCATGCAAAAATTTAAGTGTTCGATTTTCCCGCGTGCTATTCGAGAGTGTAATGGTAGAAAAAGAATCTGAAGGTGCTTCATCGAAGCACTCAAGTGCGGATTACAGAGTAGGCACGTAAGTGAAGAAATAAGAGCCACCACAGGTGTGTTAGGACGCGTTTGTCACGTCAGGACGGATTTCGTTCAGTGAGCTTCATTAGAAGACACAGTCAACACACTTCGTATGCAGTTTTCGCAGACTTCTGTGAGACTTTGTTACGAAGACTGTCGGTAGCATAAGTCACTGTTGTTCAGTGAACGAAATCAAGAGTGATAAATAATGTACCTTAATACAGCTATGGTAGGTCATGTAAACATTAACTTATGGCGACGAAGCAAGGTGGGTATAAAAACCAAACTACCATCGGCAGAGAGGGCATTGCTGACCAAAATTTATCTACTATTATCAAACATAAGCCTTCATCTGGGGAAGAAATTTCTGAGAATATACAGTTGAAGCACCGTATTGTGCAGTAGTGAATTATGGAGTGTGAGAAAACTCGAAAACAAGAGAATCGAAGCATTTGAGATGTAGTGATACAGAACGATGTTGAAAATTAGATGTACTGGTACGATAAGGAATGAGGAGGTTTTCTGCAGAATCGTCGGAGAGAGGCACATGTATAAAACGCTAACAAAAGAAGGGACGATATGATAGGACATGTATCAGAACATTAGAGAATAACTTTCATGGTACTGGAGGAAACTGTAGGGGAAGACAGAGATTGGACTACATCCAAGAAATAATTGAACACATAGAATGCGAGTGCTGCTCTGAGAAGAGTTTGTCACATGAGATGAATTCGTAGCAGAATGCATCAAACTATTCAGAAGGGGCGGTTGGTGACTTAAAAAAAAAAAAAAAAAAAAAAAAAAAGAAGTTGATCGAATGTTGTGACACGTATTATAGCGCTAGGACATGGTTTAAGGACGAACAATACAGGGTTATACAAAATTATTTCTGGGTATTTAGAAGACATACAAAAAACTGAGACATATCAGTGGTTAGATAATAAGTGCCGTGTTTTAGTTGCAGAGCACACAGCTAGAGGGCAGGCGTGTCAGAACATGCACACAGCTACGTGTGCATTTTGCGTACTTGAATTCTCTAAATTTGAGCCATTTGTGACGGCCCAGCGACTGTTTCGTATAAAATGTCAGGTAGGAGCTCCTGCAAACAAAACAATACGTGGTACAACACACTGCTTGGGGCTGCTTGCTTCTGTGGTGTGAGGAAAACTGGTCTGTTAGAACAATGAGCAGAGGTAGAATGTGTGAGGGAATCATACGTCAGGAGCCCGAAGAAACACAGGACACATGTGACCAGAGAACTGCAGATACCGCAGTCAACTGTCTAGCGCAATCGTTTGTGTGCAAAACCATATTGGCTACAGTTGTTACATGCGCGGACCACCCGCTTCGTTCTAACTTTTACAGTGACTTTCCAGCGGCTGCTGTAGGAAGTTGGTTTCAATGAAGAATTCATGTTTCAGGTTTCCAGAAAGACGAAATGTCATACCGTGCGTGTTTCGGGCACAGAACATCCTCACAAGTTTGCGGAACACATTCGAAATTCACCTAAAATAAATTGTTTCTGTACCATGTCCTCTTCAAGAGATCGAGAAGAAAACTGCGACCATTTTCGTGTATTTGAACGTGCAGAAATGGCTTATGCTGGCTACAGGATGGTGCTCCACTACTTTTCAGACGTGAGTGGTAACTTCAGTGATGAACTGCCTCATCTTTGGATTGAACGTGCAACCTATGATGACTCTCCTATTCTTCAGTAGCCCCCACGGTCATCTGACTTCATGTGACTTCTTCTTATGGGGTTATGTCAAAATTTGTGTGTTCCTGCCTCAGCTGTCCCCTAATTTGGAAGAGCTGCAAGCAAGGGTAATTAATGTAGAAGAATAATTAATGTGGTTCCAACATGTCATGGCACGTGATGCAATGTATATGGCAAGAGTTTGCAATAGAGTGGATCGGTATAATGAAAGAAGAACTGACGGAAGCAGGAACAGTACAACTTCATATACTACACAGGAAAAAAATTAGGCAGAGAATTCACAGCTGGGGGGTTGGCCTGATAAAAAACGAAAGAAAATAGGAATAGATTGGTTTGACGATAGGAAAATAAATTCATTTTTCCGTGAATAGCAATCTTAGGTGGCAGCTTTCATTTCTGAAGTAGTTAACAGAAGAGCTGCAACATTCTTTCACTGATATACCAATGATATATACCATCACACTTCGAAACAACACTACCTATCAATGAAGAAAGCCGTGCTGGATAGTTAATCTCTGGGGAGATTGTGGGATGTCGGATGAGGCGAGCTTCGCCGAAAAATCTGACACCTCCTAATATTTTTCGATGAAGATGGGTACTGAATTAGAAACATCGAGGAGCCTTACGTTAAAAATCATCGCACTCCATGTGGACCGAACAGCCAGAAGAAACTATCAGATTCCTACGAAACCATAGCAGTCACCATACTTCTTTCTTTTTTTTCAGAATTTTACTTACTCTCGTTTTTTGGAGAAAATCAACAATAATTGGTTGTATAACAAATTTTATCGTCCTTCTATACCGCATTGGCCTGTATTTCTAATATTACGGTTCCATCGACCCATTCTCAGATGTGCTGCGTAGTTTATCGCCCAACTGCTTTCCGCCAACGCACTACTTTCCCTTGACATGGTAACATCAGCATTTTCGAGTCTGATGGATGAGATGTTAACAAATCGAGTGTTCCAGCACATCTGTCACTTATGCACCAGCTCCTATGGCAATGGAGGCTGAGCTAGAATGGGCAAGGGAGTGGGTGGGTGCACAATAAAGCGACATACTAGACCGAGGTAGCCAGCAAATCAGTTACCAAGTACTGAGTTGAGTGTGATTGGGTAATAAGATTCGACAAAATCAATGTAGGATTACAGGTTGCAACTTTATGGAACAGAAAATTATCGAGACAAAGTTATCTGGGAAAATAATAGAGACATTTAGGTGTCCTTGGAGTCTTTTGCGGTGGGATGTCTGAATAAAATCTTTTCCATTTTCTTCTAGCCACTTCAATTCAAATAAAATTCTCAAGCTTTAGATGGCCATTTCCGCCTTCGCCGTCAGGAAAAAGCCACTCATTGCCGGAGCTAGTTTTTTTTGTTTTTTCTTTATTGTGATTTCATTCCCCTGCCCCACATGGGCAGGGGTGGGCTGTCAGCGGCACAATCCGCCGCTCTTCAGCCGAGTGATGTAACAACTACCACAAGAAAAAAGTGTTACATATAAGTCGATAAAAAAGGGAGATATAAAACAGAGTAAGGGAAGATAATGGAGGTAAAAATACACTGAAATGGATACTTTCATGGGGGACAATTAAAAAAGTCGACATAAAGTTAAAAAATACAGTTGGTGAGCCGGCCACAGTGGCCGAGTGGTTCTAGGCGCTACAGTCTGGAACTGCGCGACCGCTACGGTCCCATAGTGCTCAGAGCCATTTTTACAGTTGGCGATTCATAGAACACAAAAAGGACACTGAAGTCACATGCGTGGGTTAAAAGTTGGCAATAGTATTAAAAACACTCCAGAACAACACACTTTAAAGCCACTTGGAGCACACACGATGAAGAATAAAACTTCCAGGTGGGACCTGCCAAGGGAGAGGCCTGAGAGAATGGAAAAGGAGGGGAGAGCAAGGTGTAGCAGGGGGGGGGGGGGGGATGAAAAGAGTAGGGGGCATCAGCAGGTGCACCAGTAGGCAGGAGACAGGTGGGGCAGGAGAGGAAGAGGGAAGACAAGGCAGGAGGGAGTGCAAAGACACTGAAGGGGAGCACAAGAGAGGGAAGGGGGAGTAGGAGGGGAAAGCCACTCAGAGGGGGAAGGAGAGGGAGCCCTGAGGAAGAGGCAGGAGGAAGATGGGGTTAGAGTTGGTAGGAAGGATAGATGTCAGGGTGAAGCTCATCATCCGGGAGGGGTAGATGGTGGAAGTTGCGTTGGGAAAGGGGGTGGAGGGTGTGGAGATGGAGAGAGGGTGAGATATAATGGTAAAGGCGCGGCAATGGGCTGGGGGTGGAGAGGAAGGGTGACACCTGGGGGTGAGGGGGATCAAGGTGGCGGATAATGTACAGTGTGCGGATGTGTTCAAGGAAAAGGAGAAGGTGGGGGAAGGGGGTGATGTCGTAGAGGATGCGTAGGGCGGAAGGCGGAAGGCGGATGCGGAGGGCGAGGCGGATTGCTTGGCGTTCGAGGATTTGGAGTGATTTATAGAACCTGGGAGGGGCGGAAATCCAAGCAATGCTGGCATAATAGAGGATGGGGCGGATCAGCCGGGGCTAGCACTGTTTTCTGCTTATATAGCCACGATTGCTGCCTCTGGCACAAATCAGAGACTGCTGAAATGACGCGTGCTCGGAATGTGATTGGGCAGCCCAGGAGCGCCGAGAGCTCGAGTGACGTCAGGTGGCGCGAGGGGCCGGCGCCACGTTTGAAACTGCCGCTCCCGCCTCCCTACAAGCGTCAAGCATTTGTCGTTGCTTCCTTTCGACATCCAAAGCCTGCCCCTAAGCTCTACTGAACGTGTACCTCTGGTCTCTATTAAAATTTTTGCTATTCATTCTAATCTTAGCCGTCTCTTTTATAATGGAATGTTTGCAGATGCATGAGCCAAGACTCTCTTGCTCGGAAACATTATTTTATGTCCGTTTTCCAGGCAATGCTCAGCTACGGCCGACTTGTCAAGCTCCCTTTGTTTAATACGTCGCTTGTGCTCGGTACAAAGCTCTGCAACTATGCGAATTGTCTGACCTATACGGATTGTTTACGTAAGAGCGTGCAAAAATTCAACAGTGCATAGAGAATGCTCCACTGAACAATTTGAAGTAGGGAACCTCGGATCGGAGACTCCAGCTTAAGGAGATATGGAAGTAAACTTGTCTACCGCTTTGTCTAGCATTACTGTTTTGCAGCTCATTTATAATTAACATGCGCACAGGTTGACGTGTACTGTGCTGTTTATTTGCATGTACATTCTTTATTTCCTGCAAGGAAACAAGGAGGACGAGCCTGATCACTAGGAAGTCATGATGCAGATTTTATTACTTGCCCATAACGTGGCTCTGTTGTATTTACATTGTCTCATGACAGAACGTGCTACGAATCAACGGCAGACCCCATTCATTATTCAGTGCTGTTCAGAGACGTACAGTAAAATACAATGGAGCACTACCCGTAAAGTTCCGCACAACTCACTCACTCGCGTCTTGGGGAAGTACGTTGCAAAGCTCTCGCTGCTGAAAGGTGTACAGTTAACGATTTCTTAACAGGCATCATCTATCACGACAAGTGTTTATTTCTCTCGATCGACGAATGCCAGAGCTATAGCTGCCTGTGATGTGATACGAAACACGACAGGCATATTTGTCAGGGTGCGTCGGAATCTTGTTCGCTGATTTCATGCTTCATTGTGTCAGTGATGGCATTTGCAGTTAACGGTAACTAATATAAACAAAAAAGTACGCAGCAATGTGATTTTATTCCTATTATCTCCTTAAGCTGGTTTCTCCTACCCCAAGTTCCCTGCCTCAATTTGCACGGTCTTAGGGGTACACGTTACCGCATTCACAAGGGACACCGTACACACCGGGCACACGAAGATCTGTGTCGTCTTTAACAGGGTACAGCGTATCTCGTATCTTGAGACGGCCCGGAACACTCGTCTCGAGCCATGTCTCTGCAGCACACGACATTACTTGCTGCTCGTCGCCCCGCAGTAAGGCAATAAGGCAGTCGACTTGGCCTCTTCTGATGATTCACAAGGCGTCCATCTTCAGTGGCATCTGAAAGCCTTTGCAGTGTCTCTCTTGCTATAACAATTCACTTTGAACACATGTCTTAAGTTCTGCAGTTCAGACTGTAGGTGGTCGTCCTCAGAACTAACTTTTTCTCTGCGCATTTACGCGTTCAGGACCGCGTTCTTGTGTACAGGGTGGTGAAAACTATCGGCGTTCAACTATCGATCAGTATGCCTTGGTTTCCCGTACACTGAATGACCAAGCCGGCCTTCCGCTCGACTAAAGCGTCCAAGAACGGTAGCTTGCAATTCTTCTCCATTTCGACGGTAAATTTAATGTTTGGATGGACACTGTTCATGTGATCGACGAACTGCTGCAGTGTTTTTCACCGTGAGGCCATATCAAGAAGGGGTCATCAGCGTATCCTAGGAAGCAAGTCGAACGCAACGCCGCCGATTTGAGAGCCTGCTCCTCAAAGTGGTCCATGTGGAAATTCGCGATTGCCGGAGACAATGGTGAGCCCATGGCTCATCATTTCATAATATTCGTCACGGCACAAAAGGTACGTTGTTGTTAGAACATAACTGAACTACTTGACGATTCCAGATGGAAACTGTTGGGCCAAAAGTTCCAGAGTGTCTTGTACCGACACTCTCGAAGAAATTGACACTAGAAAGTGACACGACGTCCTGACAATACGTAGTTTGGGCTATTTTTATTTTATTGAGTGCTTCAACAAATATCTGTGGGTTTACAAGATGGTGTTCATAATGTCCCAGTTCTGACGCTAACAGTCCTACAAGATGTTTTGCCAGTGTGTAGGTTGGCATGCTGATTGCACTAACAATGGGCCTTAGAGGGACCTTTTCCTTACATATCTTCGGCAATCCATAAAGGCTGGAAGGTCTGACGCGACGGCGCATTAATTTCTTCACCACTTCGTCTGGTAAACCAGAGTCCTTTAATAACTTGCCTGTCTGTATGACGATGCCCTGTGTCGTATCGCTACTAAGCTTTCGCTACCCATCATCTTCTGATAAATGTAGCATCTTCAGGTGGTAGTTTTCAGTGTTTAAAACCATAGTGGCATTTTCTTTGTCGGCTGGTAATACAACCAAGTCCTCGATCTCACGTAGTAAGCGTAAGCCACGTCGTTCCTCCTGGCTAATATTAGATTTCGGTGGCTTAGTTTTCGCCAATATATGGCTAGTGGTTTTATTCGAATTCACACGGAAAGAAAATCGAGAAGATTTTAAGCAGACGTTTAGGTTCAGTTTAAGTAAGAGTTTGGCTTGAGTACTCTATTTACTAACATTTCGTCCGACAGAGTAGGAAATGGCAATGTTATATTTCAAGGGAGAAAACAGTAACGCGGAAAACTGTGTAGCCGTCATGAAACGTCAGGCCTACTTGCAGCTGACCCACGGATCAGTTTTACTGTCGAACTCATGCTTGTACATTGCTGACCATTAAACCTGCGTCACCCTGATGGCGGCATGCGACAAATGTCAAACTGCCATAAAATGCACAACATACATGGATATACGAAAGACCAGCATTTCAGCGCAATAGCGCAAAACAGGGTGGATTAATGCCGTCTCCATTCTGTATACCAAGAAAGATTGTTGGTTATTTGTGACAGGATCGTGTTATGATCCGTGTAAGAAGCAAAACGTGTTCAGCAAGTGTTGGAATCGGGGCCATTGACACTTTCTGTATGCGAATATTGAGTCGATAGGGTCAGAACGGCCATACCACCTGCTACAGCCACACGCGTCTAGTGCCAGAGAGCACAGGCAAATATTTCGCACTCTCATGCAGCAAAATCACGTGCCTTGTTAGGAAATCGATTTGTTGACAGTATGACAAGTATATCCACACGCCAGTGCGACGTGAAATGGGTACTATTGCTGCAACAGTTTAGCGAGACACAGGAGTGACACCACGTCATCTTTTCAGTCATTTATCGGTTGAGTAGAGCATCAGAATAGACACATCCCTGTGTAGGGGCTCCGAAAGGGACGAACATCATTAAATTCTAATCGCCATCGTTATACTGGCCCTGTAACTGGCATGATGGTATGGGATGCAACTGACATGATCACCTTTGGTTCACATAGTCTTTGTTCACATACCTGGTAATTTGGACCGCAGCTGCTACGTTTCTGACGTGTTAAAGCCCGTTGTCTGTGCTCTACTTTCGAGAGCTCCCTGATTTTTCAGCAAGATAACTTAAGAACATATATTCCTTTCGCTATATTGACCTAACTCGGTAAAGAGTATGGTCGCCAGATCTCACACCCATTGAAAACATCTGATCTAGTGCTGCTCCGAGACTGAAAGGCTCGCCAGTCACTACGACTGATTAAGTGTGACACAGCGTTGAAGTAGTTTGGAATGGCCATTTACGTACAATAAGGAAAATTTGGTTATATACTATCCGACCTGTTTTAAATTTTATGTCCCTGCTGATAATATATATTGTGTCTAAGAGCGTCTCGTATGTAGAAAGAATCAGACACATGTATATTTTACAGTCCTGCCAGTTTGGTTACTACATTTTTTAGCTGAACCGATGATTATTGCTTTACACTGTGTGAAGAAAAAGTTACTACCGTGTAGCCAGACCTTTAACAAACGAGTAATGAACGGTTGGACGATAGCCATTGCATCGCAGCTAATTTCCATTTGTCGCTTTAGCGGGTGATGACGTCTCCCCTTAAGATACGACGTTGCGTAAGGTGGGCAAATAAAAATGCATACTCAAGCGAGTGCAGAACACAACAGGTCCTTGGCATTTCATGACTAATTTACAGTTGCGAGGAGTTTGGACCTTCAAGAATGTCAACGCAGGTGGGCCTGAGTTTCAATAGAGGAAATGCAGAAATAAGGGTTATAGCGATCTACTGAGGGACCATATATTGTATCTCTACATATAAATGGAAATGTCCTAACTCACTGACTGACTCATTATCGCCCAGCTCAAACCGCTAAGTATAGAAAACTTGAAATATGGAGAGGTGTTGCTATTATACTGTAAGCATAGTTTAGGAAGGGACTTTTCGAACTTGAGGGGGGGGGGGGGGGTGGCGGTGGCCAGGTTTTTGAAAACATGTCGCTATTCGCTATTAAGGAAACTTTGGAATCAGATGTACGAAAGCTGGTATTTCGTTTCTCGGTCAGAAATAAAGAAACACGTGTTTCAGAATTTTTGCATTTTTGGAAATTTAACCCCTATGAGGGTGCAATAGTGCATTAAAGAACTAATAAAGCATTTTTAAACCTACATCTACGAAAACTGATATTTGACTTCTCGATTAGAAACTAAAAAGGTTGTTTTCTCGCTCAGAAATAAATAAATACGTGTTCGACCATTTCTGGAAATGTAACCCCTATGGGGGTGAAATAATACGTGAAAGTTTTTTGTAATAAATCATTGTTAAAGAACTACTGAAGCGTTTTTAAAGATATGTCTATGAAAATTGGTATTTGACTTCTCGATTGTTGTTGTTGTGGTCTTCAGTCCAGAGACTGGTTTTGATGCAGCTCTCCATACTACTCTATCGTGTGCAAGCTTCTTCATTTCCCAGTACTTACTGCTGCCTACATCCTTCTGAATCTGCTTAGTGTATTCATCTCTTGGGTCTCCCTCTACGATTTTTACCCTCCACGCTGCCCTGCAATACTAAATTGGTGATCCCCTGATACCCCAGAACATGTCGTACCAACCGATCCCTTTTACTAGTCAATTTGTGCCACAAACTCCTCCCCAATTCTATTTAATATCTCCTCATTAGTTATGTGATCTACCCATCTAATCTTCAGCACTCTTCTGTATCACCACATTTCGAAAGCTTCTATTCTCTTCTTGTCCAAACTATTTATCGTCCATGTTTCACTTCCAAACCTGGCTACACTCCATGCAAATACTTTCGGAAACGACTTCCTGACGCTTAAATCTATACTTGATGTTAACAAATTTCCCTTTTTCAGAAAAGATTTCCTTGCCATTGCCAGTCTACATTTTATATCCTGTCTACTTCGACCAACATCATTTATTTTGCTCCCCAAACAGCAAAACTCATTTAAGTGTCTCATTTCCTAATCTAATTCCGTCAGCATTACCCGATTTAATTCGACTACATTCCATTATTCTCGTTTTACTTTTGTTGATGTTCATCTTATATCCTCCTTTCAAGACACTGTCCGTTCCGTTCAACTGCTCTTCCAGGTCCTTTGCTGTCTTGACAGAATTACAATGTCATCGGTGAACCTCGAAGTTTTTGTTTCTTCTCCATGGATTTTAATCTCTATTAGAAATAATATAGTACATGTTTTAGTGCCTTTGGAAAGTCAGGCCCCAAGAGGGCTAAATATGGTCTCACTCATTCACTGACTCATCATCGAACAACTTAGTCCGCCAATGATGGAAACCTGCAGATTGGAGAGGGTGATGATTTTATACTGCAGGTGTTGTTTAGTGTGGGATTGTCGGAAATTCCATTCTTAAGGGTCTGAAATAGTCGACGGAAGGTTTCATCATAATACGTCACTATTAAGACAATTTTGAAGCTAGAACTACGAATATTAGTATTTCGTTTCTGGGTCAGAAGTATAAACTACACGCGTCAGCATTTTTGAAAATTCAACCACTAAGAGGATAGGATAGTGAGTGAAAGTTTATTTTGAAAACAGTTTCGAAGATATGTCTGTTACAAATGGTTCTTTAATCCTTGGTCAGAAATAAAAAAATACGTGTTTCCGTTGTTCTTGGGAATTCAACCCCTAAGGGAGTGAAATAGGGGATGAAAATTTTTCATTATGAAAATATTTTCAAAGCTAAAACGTTTGTGTTTGGCTTCTAGCTTGGAAATAAAAAAAACGTATTTCAGTGTTTTTAGTATTCAGTGCGTAAGATGGTAAAATAGTGGACGAAAACTTTTCGGAAAATATCGCCACAAGAATTCAAAAGGCAGAATTAACAAAGACTTCAGATTTCAACTATCTGAATCGGCTTTTGGTCAGCAGTACATTCATAAAAATTTATGCTTCTACGGCCTTAATTAGTGTGCAAAGTTTAGAAGATGTTGCAATTTGTGTACAACATAAAAATTCAATTAAAGAAGACAAAAGAAAAAAAGATCTGTGCGGAACATACAATCTACGAGGGGGAAGCAATGGGTGCCAAGCTAGTTTCTTATACTGTAATTTACGCAGCACATTAATTCATCGTATCGACAGTCTCACGGCACAGGGAGTGATAAGGGCCGAAAACGTTATTAACACCGAATACAGATGGGAAAATTTTATTTTTGCAACACGTTTTCTCACGATATCCATGTTGTGGAGACAACAATGGTGAGAAGAGACGTAAGAATTAACATTCAAAGAGATTCCTCCGATTCACAAGACAATATCTTCTAAATGAATGAGACGGAAAATCGGGGAAGCAGGATAAAGGTTTATCATGGAATCAGTTATTAGTTGAGGGTTCATATGGATGTCGGTAGGGATCATGCTCTTGCAATAAGAGACCAGCAAGAGAAAGGTTGCGTTCTCCATTTCAAAAGCTGTATTTACACCTACGTGGTGTGAGTGTCGTTGAGAGCACTGCATTTAACCTCCTACAACTCAAGGGTTTCGATGTCGGCACCTGGCAGTTTCAAGACACTGGGCGTTTATGTAACGGGGAATGGACAGGTCACCCCCGTGTGCTCTTTTACCCATAGGGCGCTTTCAACAGAGTTTTGCAAGCCTATAGAATTTACAGGGAGTGGAATACCAAAAATGTGACATGAAATGCATTTACAGTTGCGAATATGAACAACCAGAATGTCGACAGTGAAAATTTCTGTCGGACCGGGACTCGAACCCGGATTTATCGCTTATCGCGAGTGGTACCTTAGTATAAACTTCCGCATGTCGTCAACCACGTGTGTACAACCTGTACTCGTAAGTCCATTATGTATATTTCCGCGATAAGCGGGAAATAAGGTCCGAGTCCAGTTCCGGTACAAATTTTCATTATCGTCATTCCATTATACAGCTGATAGTTGTCCATGTTCGCTACTGCGAAACATTTTATGTATTTCATTGTGGCTGCAGTCACTGCAGTGCATGTTCCATCGTACACGCGCGCGTTTTCGAACGAACTTTGAATCGTAATTCGGAATAACACGGGCACAGCAATACAGTAAAAACGGAGCACTTCTCCATGCCTAATACAGCGTCGGAAAACCAATGGCGTTCAGTATACTAGGGCTATTCGGAAAGTAAGTTCCGATTGATCGCGAAATGGAAACTACTTTGAAAATCAGAAATATTTTATCTGCATCACTTAGCTACAGCTTCCAGACACTGCTCTACACAGTCACCACTCAGACTTAGACATTTATCTTAGCGGTCCACCAACGCTTCCCGCCAATTATCTGCGCTCATCTATAGCTCGTTGTCTGTGCGAAAATGTTGTATTCATAGCCAGTAGTTAATGTGAGCAGAGACGAAACACAGAGGGAGCTATTTACGGGCTGTAGTGCGGCTGATCAAACAGTTCCCATCGAAAACGCTGCAGGAGCATTTTCATTGCCCCTGCAGATTATGACCGAGAATTGTCACGAAGTAGGAACCGTATGACAGTTCTGTAATGTGGGCTGCACAACATCAGGCAAAATCTCTCAACATGCCCTCATACTTGGCGGGAAACACTATTTTCTACGCATCTTTATGTGCTCACCATGCTCTCAGAACTGAAAAGAGCGAAGTGATGTAACCGACAGGCATACTAGGGACACATATGTGCAAAGTTTTATTACATTTCACAGTGGTTTCCATTTCTTGACCGATCAGAACTTACTTTCCGGATATCCCTCGAAGCTTCCAGTCCAATCGGAATGGATAAATAGAGGACCTCCATGGTTTTCAAGGGGACCTCGTACCACTCTTCCTGCTGAATAGGGACAACTTCAGGTAACTATGACGGAGGCAGAAAGTTCAATAATGGTGACATCTGGTGTCTATGATGGCCGTGGGAGATGAGACAATTCGTCCTTGTGCTGACAAAGCTGGCACTGGACGATGCGAGCTGTGTGAACAAGGGCTGTGCAGCCTTGGAAGACGTCACCGTTGGTGAACAAACGTTATACTACGAGGTGTACTTGATTAGTGAAAATGTTCACATAATCCTGCGACCTTTTAAGTGACATTGGGCCCTTGGAATACCACGATAGGCTGCCCAAATCATCACAAGGTTACACTCTTGAGACTTAAACTGGGCCAGAAGTTGGAAACAGTAAGAAACAAAACTCATCCGTCCGAATTACATTTTTCCATTGCACCACAGCCCAGGTTTTACCGCTTCGGCTCCATGTTTTCCAGTTACGATAAGTTTTGTCGCTGATGAGGGCTTTTGGAATTCCAACTCGCACTGCAGCTCATGGCTTGCGGAGCTCCCTCTGTGTAATGTTGTTAATGACAGTGTTTGTGAGTGCGATATTCAGTTCTGCCGTGACTTAGCAGATGACGGCTTCTTATTTTTGGTTGCAATCTCCTTGTATGACCGTTTACCACCCATCACTCAACGCACGCTTTCGTCTGTGTTGTGGCTTAGCGGATGATGTTTTTCCACCTCCCCTGTATGTGCTATGAATCTTTAGTACGGCACATCTTGAAACACAAAATACTTTGGTTCCCTTGGTTACGAAAGCACCCACTATACGAGCACCAACAATTTGCCCATGGTCGAATTCACTTAGCCCCGACGTAAGGCACTCACGACTATACAGAACTCTGCGCTGACCACCACTGACACTTGCAACGCACAGAGGACACTGCACAGGTGCCGTACGCGGTCAAATACAACGTTGCACCTTGCAGCCTTGGCTAGCATCGTCATGTACGTTCAGGCACACATTTCGCGTATTATTTCCGTATTTTTGTTCAACTTCGTACTTGTCGTGTCAGCCGAGAGATTCCAAAAGCGACTATCTGGTGTCCTTTGCAGCAACGTTGGTATTTCAAACTATTTAGAATTCGTACTTCCTGGCAGAGAAAAACGGTGTGTCGGACCTTTGCCTTTCGCGGGAAAGTGCTCTTCCATCTGAGCTGCTCAAGCACGACTCACGTCCCGTCCTCACAGCTTTACTTCCTCCAGTACCTCGTCTCCTACCTTCCAAACTTCACAGAAGCTCTCCTGTGAAATTTGCAGAACTAGCACTCCTGGAAGATAGGATATTGCGGAGACATGGAAACATCCCCCAGGCTGTGGCCCAGCCATGTCTCCTCAGTATCCTTTCTTCCAGGAGTGCTAATACTGCAAGTTTCGCAGGAGATTTTCTGTGAAGTTTGGAAGGTAGGAGACGAGGTACTGACGGAAGTAAAGCTGTGAGGACGCGCCGCAAGTCGTGCTTCGGTAGCTCAGATGGGAGCCGGCACGGCAGCTCAGCGTGTTCGATCAGAGGCTTAGCTGCCCTCTGTAATAAAAAACTGAGTGAATGCATCAACGGCGAACTTCAACGGATGTCATGAGACGTCCACCCTAAACAAATGCGACGAACATTGTCGAACAAATTAAGATTTAAAAAAACCAAAAAAAATGAAAAAAAAGATGGTTGAGCACTTGCCCGCGAAAGGCAAAGGTCACGATTTTTAGTCGAATCTGCCAGGAAGTTTCATATCAGCGCACACTCCGCTACAGAGCGAAAATCTCATTATGCAGAATTCAACCGCCACAAGCCCGTCACGATGGTGATTTGTTGATTCTGAGTACGGAGATGGAAAATAGCAGTTCCTATGGACATTAGCTGGAGAACTTTGGGTTGGTGTAAAGAAGCTGGCGTCAGATCGCAGTGCTGAAATGAATACTTTTTGGTAGTAGTGGAGTACACTATCAGATAAAAAGTGTACGGACACCCTTTACAAGAGGCGGGACTGCCAGTATGAAAGGAGGCAGCGAGTTTTGCGTTGTTAGCAGAGAAGTACGAACAGCAGAATAGGTTGGTCAGCCCAATGACGTCGAAGGCGGCTGGTCATTGGCTACCACCTGAGTAACAAAACCATCAGAAACGTTTCAGCCTTTCTAAAGCTGCCCAAGTCCTCTGTTACTGATGTGATTATGAAATGATAAGGCGAAGGGGGGACCGCAGCTAAATATATACCAGGAAGACCTCATATACTGACTGAGAGGCACCGCCGGGGTGTGGTTGTAAAAAATCGCATGACATTAGCGGATGGAATCACTCGTGAACTCAAAAGTGTCACCAGCAGTCTCGCTAGAACACTGTATGTACACTACTGGCCATTAAAATTGCTACGCTACGAAGATGACGTGCTAAAGACGCGAAATTTAACCGACTGGAAGAAGATGCTGTGATATGCAAATGAGTAGCTTTTCAGAGCATTCACACAAGGTTGGCGCCGGTGGCGACACCTTCAACGTGCTGATATGAGGAAAGTTTCCAACCGACTTCTCATACACAAGCAGCAGTTGACCGGCGTTGCCTGGTGTAACGTTGTTGTAATGCATCTTGTAAGGAGGAGAAATGTGTACCATCACGTTTCCGACTTTGATAAAGGTCGGATTGTAGCCTATCCCGACTGCGGTTTATCGTATCGCGACATTGCTGCTCGCGTTGGTCGAGATCCAATGACTGTTAGCAGAATCGGTGGGTTCAGGAGGGTAATACGGAACGCATACTGGATCCCAACGGCCTCGTGTCACTAGCAGTCGAGATGACAGGCATCTTATCCGCATGGCTGTAACGGATCGTGCAGCCACGTCTCGATCCCTGAGTCAACAGATAGGGACGTTTGCAAGCCAACAACCATGTGCACGAACAGTTTGACAACGTTTGCAGCAGCATGCACTATCAGCTCGGACACCACGTTGCGGTTACCCTTGACGCTGCATCACAGACGGGAGCTCCTGCGATGGTGTACTCAACGACGAACCTGAGTGCACGAATGGCAAAACATCATTTTTTCGGATGAATCCAGGTTCTGTTTACAGCATCATGATGGTCGCATCAGTGTTTAGCGACATCGCGGTGAACGCACATTGGAAGCGTGTATTCGTCATCGCCATACTGGCGTATCGCCCGGCGTGATGGTATGGGGTGCCATTGGTTACACGTCCCGGTCACCTCTTGTTCGCATTGACGGCACTTTGAAGAGTGGACGTTACATTTCAGATGTGTTACGACCCGTGGCTCTACCCTTCATTCGATCCCTGCGAAAACCCTACATTTCAGCAGGATAATGCACGACCGCATGTTGCAGGTCCTGTACGGGTCTTTCTGGATTCAGAAAATGTTCGACTGCTGCCCTGGCCAGCACATTCTCCAGATCTCTCACCAACTGAAAACGTCTGGTCAATGGTGGCCGAGCAACTGGCTCGTCACAATACGCCAGTCACTGCTCTTGATGGACTATGGTATCGTATCGAAGCTGCACGGGCAGCTGTACCTGTACACGCCATCCAAGCTCTGTTTGACTCTAGGCCCAGGCGTATAAAGGTCGTTATTACGGCCGGAGATGGTTGTTCTGGGTACTGATTTCTCAGGATCTATGCACCCAAATTACGTGAAAATGTAGTCACATGTGAGTTCTAGTATAATTTATGTGTCAAATGAGTACCCGTTTATCATCTGCATTTCTTCTTGATATAGCAATTTTAATTACCAGTTGTGAACTTACTGCAAAACGAGAATTAATATCCAGTAAACATGCGTTATAAAATGTATACCTCAAGGACACTTGTTTACCTTCGGTACTATGAAACAGATCTCTTCTACTGCAAAGACATTGCTGTCCATATTTTGGCAGAAGGTATCATGGACCAAACCAAGAAAAAAATATCCATCAAAAATTGGGTATAAAATGCGTGCTTTAAGAGCTGTAAATGCTTGTTCGTCTTCGCTAGTGTAAAATACATCTGTTCTACTGAACTAGTGCTTGTAGCTCTTAAGATATGCATTCTATAGCCCACGTTTACTAGACTCTTTTATTTGTTTTGGTCCGTACTATCTGCTCCCAAAATGTGGAAAGCAAAGAGCTTGAAGTAGAAGAGATGTATTTCATTTTATCGAAGATGAACACGTGCTTACTATGCTTTTTTTTCTTGTTTGGTCCATACTATCTTCTCCCAAAACATGGAAAACAAAGAGCTTAAGCAGAAGAGAGGTAGCCTGTAATATCTAAGATGAACAAATGCCCATAGCTCTTAAGGTATCCATTTTAGAGCCCATGTTTACTAGACATCTTTTTCTTGTTTTGGAGTAAGGAACTACATTCTAAAGCTTGGCGGTGTTTTTTGAGGGCACCTTTAGTCTCAAGAAAGTTCCTCATTTTCATGTTCTATTTGTGAATGAAAGGGAGGGGTTGTTCAACAGGAATCATATTCTTGCCTGTATTCGAGATATGACTTATTCCAGAATTGTCAGAACATGTCGAAAATTTCAACAGGATGAGGCATCACCGAATGGCACCTGCATGTACGAGCATTTCTTGACGGCGAGTTGCCTCAACGGTTGATCCGCCGAATGCGTACGGATCTCTCATTGCACCACTGGGCAACAAGGTTGTTTTTAAAGATATGCCTATTTTCACGTGGTGTTTGCGAGAAACTTCTGTAGATCTCCGCTTCCAAACACTGTGGCTGACTTCCGTGCAGCAACAGCAGTGACTGCTGTACTTCAGATATGCTGACATCAGCATGGGGCGAGTCTGAATATCGCCTGAATGTTCGTAGAGCATTTGGCGGAGGGAAGACTTACGTTATGAAAGGCAGATGAAAACTTCAATTTCAAAAGTAGTTGAGTAAAGTACCCACGATTGTTGGTGTATGGATGTAAATGACATACCCTTGTAAAATCGAACGATTCATTTGATAATAAAACCTTTGCAGTCCTAGGTGTAAGTTAATATTGACCCCCAAGTTTCTGCCTTCTTTCATGTAGTAGATATGGTCTCGTGACAGCGGATGAATCTTTTTTAACACATATGTGTTATGGTAGCAAGATGTTCTCTGGTGGCCCAAGGGAGCCGGAGACGACTTTAGTGAGATATCCTCCCGTAGTTAGTAGCAGCTTGGAAGTAGTAATTAAAAACTGTACACGTACTGCTACAGGACGTAAAGCGCATCCTTGGTAGGATTCTGAACTGCTTCCCAATGTAAAGTGTTTCGCTATCTCTGTCGAGTCGTGCATGGCAAGAGAATTAGAATGACGGTCTATGTGTCTAACCTTGAGGTACGGCGCTCGCTTCTGTAGACGTAGAACCTGGTTCTACTTCAGCTATCGGAGTATAATTTGAACATAACTTTTCTTTAATTTATTTATTTGGTCTTCGGTCCTTTGAACCACGCAGCAATCGACAAACACAAAATTGTGTTTCCTTAGACAACATTCAAATTAACGATTACAATGTTTTAAGATCAATAAAATATTCTACACTATACATACAGTCAGTTCAACAGGGACGTGTACCTCGTAATTTTAAATGTAACGTGCGCAGAGACATCTCTGGTAGTGATCTCGAATTTGTAATTAATGAAGTTTTGCACAGTGTGTAGATAAACAGTGAGAGAGTTGAATGTTTTGTTTTGACGGTTGCAGTTTAAAATGAGTGCAAAATATCCGAAGCGTCGCGAGCCAGAGCTCCTTGTAAATCATCCAAAGGGACCTAAGCTTTCGCATGGAGCTGCCGCTAAAATTCTTAGAAAGTCAAAGACATTCGTTGCGAAGTTGGTCAAACGATATTTAGAGGTTGGAGACGTGGATGATATACCAGAGAGAGGGCGTAAATGCAAACCTATAATCGATAATGGCTGCAATTGGATTAACTATTAACTGTGCAATTAATAATAAGGTGTATTTTTATGTAAACATATATTTATAATAGTGTCTTTTATTTCATACAGATATCGGCGTAACTTTCTTATGAAACTGACTGTACAGTCAGATAGAAACAGTCGTTAAAATACAAGAAGTTTCGGTATACATGTTCCATATTCAACAGCCTTGGGTTCACGTCCTCAGGAAATCATTATTGTAACCGTCAACTTTTGTAGGGTTCTATGTAAATCTGCAAGCCACAGATTAGTTGGTTAATTAGTTTTGTATTTCACTGATCATTTGTACGATTATTCATAATCATATGGGCCAAGTTATTTTACATTTATATTGCACACACACACACACACACACACGCACACACACACACACACACACACACACACACACACACACACAAACACACATACTGATCTTACACACGTATTTTTTTTAATAAAGATGTGAATTGTAGTAATTCCTGCTCAATACATTTTCCGTATTACATTCAGAGTGTTCGGAAACTCCCGTTACAAATTTCTAGGACTTTTAGAGAAGAGTGAGTATATAATATTTTTAATAGGAACCCATGCCGTCCGCAGCTCGTGGTCGTCGGGAGCATTCTCTCTTCCCACGCCCGGGTTCCCGGGTTCGATTCCCAGCGGGGTCAGGGATATTCTCTGCCTCGTGATGACTGGGTGTTGTGTGATGTCCTTAGGTTAGTTAGGTTTAAGTAGTTCTAAGTTCTAGGGGCCGATGACCATAGCTGTTAAGTCCCATAGTTCTCAGAGCCATTTGAACCATTTGAACCCCTGTCCGGAACGTACCGTTTCTGTTCTACGACATTCTTAATTGAGCCACTTCTGCTTGAGGACCAGAATTAGGAGCGACGCAGTACGATTATTAGGTAACTGTTCGAAGTAAAACGTAACGAAACATTTGTTTATCATTTAAGCACATTTGTTTGTATTAACACTTAAATGTAACGTGTTTACATTATTCCAAAACAAAAAAGAACCCAGCACACTTACGTACAAAACAGTACTGATGCATTACAACAGTGCCTCGATGAGGCGGACATCAACGTTGTTCCATTATTTTTCCTTTCGAATTGTTACCTAATAACAGTACCGCGTCACATTTAATTTAGTTCCTCAGGCAGAAGTGGATAACTTAAACATCTGAACTGAAACCGACGTAGAGTGGAAATGATACGTTTCCGGGCCTGGGTTTCTATTCATAATATTATGTACTCTTTCCTCTCTACAACTCCCATAAGTTTGTAGCGACAACTTCCGAACACCCTGTACATATAATTTCTTCTAGGAAATAAAAGTTCTCAAGATTTTCAGGTTCTTTTCAAATATAACTTTGTTGTCTGTCAGATATTTTATATCCATGCGTAAATGATTTAAAATTTTAATGGCAGCATTGCACCCTACTTTTTGTGTTAAAGACAAAATTAGCGTGGATTAGCGAATGCCATTTTTTCTTCTGATACTGTAGTTATGTAAGCTATATAACTGTTCCTTTTGAATTATGGTGGGCTGAGGAGCTACTCGATCGAATAGTAGCGCCTCCGGTCCCAGAAAACCATCATAACGACTGAGAGAGCGGTGTGCTGACCACTTGCCCCTCCTATCCGCATCCTCTTCTGAGGATGACACGGCGGTCGGATGGTCCCGATGGGCCACTTGTGGCCTGAAGACGGAGTGTTATTTACAATTATGAACTGCAGATTAAAATTGAAGAAACAGCAAAAAGGTGGGAATTTAAGGAGATGGGACCTGGATAAACTAACTAAACCAGAGGTTGTACAGAGTTTCAGGGAGAGCATAAGGGAACAATTGACAGCAGTGGGGGAAAGAAGTACAGTAGAAGAAGAATGGATAGCTCTGAGGGATGTAGTAGTGAAGGCAGCAGAGGATCAAATAGGTAAAAAGACGAGGGCTAGTAGAAATCCTTGGGTAACAGAAGAAATATTGAATTTAATTGATGAAAGGAGAAAATATAAAAATGCAGTAAATGAAGCAGGCAAAAAGGAATACAAACGTCTCAAAAAAGAGATCGACAGGAAGTGCAAAATGGCTAAGCAGAGATGGCTAGAGGACAAATGTAAGGATGTAGAGGCTTATCTTACTAGGGGTAAGATGGATACTGCCTACAGGAAAATTAAAGATACATTTGGAGAAAAGAGAACCACTTGTATGAATATCAAGAGCTCAGATGGAAACCCAGTTCTAACCAAAGAAGGGAAAGCAGAAAGATGGAAGGAGTATATAGAGGGTCTATACAAGGGCGATATACTTGAGGACAATATTATAGAAATGGAAGAGAATGCAGATGAAGATGAAATGGGAGATACAATACTGCGTGAAGAGTTTGACAGAGCACTGAAAGGCCTGAGCCGAAACAAGTCCCCGGGAGTAGACAACATTCCATTAGAACTACTGACGGCCTTAGGAGAGCCAGTCCTGACAAAACTCTACCATCTGGTGAGGAAGATGTATGAGACAGGCGAAGTACCCTCAGACTTCAAGAAGAATATAATAATTCCAATCCCAAAGAAAGCAGGTGTTGACAGATGTGAAAATTACCGAACTATCAGTTTAATAAGTCACAGCTGCAAAATACTAACACGAATTCTTTACAGACGAATGGAAAAACTGGTAGAAGCCGACGTCGGGGAAGATCAGTTTGGATTCCGTAGAAATATTGGAACACGTGAGGCAATACTGACCTTACGACTTATCTTAGAAGAAAGATTAAGGAAAGGCAAACCTACGTTTCTAGTATTTGTAGACTTAGAGAAAGCTTTTGACAATGTAGACTGGAATACTCTCTTCCAAATTCTAAAGGTGGCAGGGGTAAAATACAGGGAGCGAAAGGCTATTTACAATTTGTACAGAAACCAGATGGCAGTTATAAGAGTCGAGGGACATGAAAGGGAAGCAGTGGTTGGGAAGGGAGTGAGTCAGGGTTGTAGACTCTCCCCAATGTTATTCAATCTGTATATTGAGCAAGCAGTAAAGGAAACAAAAGAAAAATTCGGAGTAGGTATTAAAATCCATGGAGAAGAAATAAAAACTTTGAGGTTCGCCGATGACATTGTAATTCTGTCAGAGACAGCAAAGGACTCGGAAGAGCAGTTGAACGGAATGGAAATTGTCTTGAAAGGAGGATATAAGATGAACATCAAAAAAAGCAAAACGAGGATAATGGAATGTAGTCGAATTAAGTCGGGTGATGCTGAGGGAATTAGATTAGGAAATGAAACATTTAAAGTAATAAAGGAGTTTTGCTATTTGGGGAGCAAAATAACTGATGATGGTCGAAGTAGAGAAGATATAAAATGTAGACTGGAAAGCGTTTCTGAAGAAGAGAAATTTGTTAACATCGAGTATAGATTTAAGTGTCAGGAAGTCGTTTCTGAAAGTATTTGTATGGAGTGTAGCCATGTATGGAAGTGAAGCATGGACGATAAGTAGTTTGGACAGGAAGAGAGTAGAAGCTTTCGAAATGTGGAGCTACAGAAGAATGCTGAAGATTAGATGGGTAGATCACATAACTAATGAGGAGGTATTGAATAGAATTGGGGAGAAGAGGAGTTTGTGCACAACTTGACGAGAAAGCCGACCGGTGTGGCTGTGCGGTTCTAAGCGCGTCAGTTTGGAACCGCGTGACCGCTACGGTCGCAGGTTCAAATCCTGCCTCGGGCATGGATGTGTGTGATGTCCTTAGGTTAGTTAGGTTTAAGTAGTTCTAAGTTCTAGCGGACTGATGACCTCAGCAGTTTAGTCCCATAGTGCTCAGAGCCATTTGACGAGAAGAAGGGACCGGTTGGTAGGACATGTTCTGAGGCCTCAAGGGATCACAAATTTAGCATTGGATGGCAGCGTGGAGGGTAAAAATTGTAGAGGGAGACCAAGAGATGAATACACTAAGCAGATTCAGAAGGATGTAGGTTGCAGTAGGTGCTGGGAGATGAAGAAACTTGCACAGGATAGGGTGGCATGGAGAGCTGCATCAAACCAGTCTCAGGACTGAAGACCACAACAACAACACAACAACAGATGCTGACAATGACTACCTGAAAAGATTTCTGTTTTCATGTGAAGCAACGTTCCACATTTCTGGAAATGTTAATCGTAACAACATTAGGATTTAGGGCTCCGGAAACCCACGTTTTACACGTGAGTTTTAATTTTCTGTGTGGCGTAATCTACGATAGCGTGATGGGCCTACTTTTCTTCGCACAGAAAACCATAACGACAGATTTTTATCCGGACACGTTAGAACAGTCCCTGTTGCCACAGATCGAAGAACTGCAGCGTCACCATTGATCAGCATGATGGTGCACCCCCCTACATTGTAGTCCGAACCTGCGGTATGTGCAGATTGACACACCTCCTGAGTGGGGATGGTCCCATCGCATGCCGCCGCGCTCTCCCGATGTCACGCCATTAGACTTCTTTTAGTGGGGTTGCATCAAGGACCATATGTATGCAACAGCTATGACATTGCTACCTTCGTGTACGAGTCAATGAAGCAGTCAGAACTTTTCATGCTACAGTGCTGGCCCCAACACTGGCAATACTCGAAAATCACATTAATGTTTTACGAGCGGCGATTGGGGCACACATCGAAATTCTGTCATTACTCAGACAAACTGAGAGCTGCTAAATGCCCCATCTTTATAAGAGTTCCCGAGCTATGATTTTTTGAAATGACAGCGGATTTTTACAGACATCCTATATTGCTTTCATCTTTGAAGATTATCTCTCATAACTCTTCACTGTCCGGCGTTACACTGAAACAC